>NW_024752279.1:242500-257500 GCF_018991925.1 Homarus americanus
CTTGTGTGGTTTTTTTTAAGGGTAATTATATGTGATTTAGTTTACTTATGTGTTGAGTGTCTTCTTGAGCTGATATTGTAACCTAACCTAACCTAACCTGACCTGACCTAACCTGACCTGACCTGACCTGACCTGACCTCCCACTCACCCTTCAGCTTTTACCACCAATCAATTGCTCGCAAACTTCTTTTCCCACTTTGTCCTCACTGATTCCTTCCTTCCTTCCTTCCTTCCTTCCTTCCTTCCTTCCTTCCTTCCTTACACACACACACATCAATAAAAATACCAGTCTAGGAAGAATATACCTAATTAGTACAAGAGGAATGCAAATCGTAAATAAAAGCTTTCTTGAATTTATATCTTGATTAATATTTACCTTTACCTGACTATCTGAAGGCGAATATTTTCTTTCTACTACTAAACTATTTACAGGTGTATTGAGAGTCAGTGGTGTTAATTCATATGTCAATAAGATTCTTAATTGCGTTCTAATATCCGATATTGGTAGACTCTTCGACCTAGCCTGAGGAAGGATAGCCTCATTGTTCCAGATCATTCTCCCTTCACACCTACACGTAAATTGGCCAAGCCTGATCTCTCATATCACCCAAAAAATATAGTGTAGTTATATCTTAATTCCCTTCCTCGTTACTCCTAATCAGTGTGTGTGTGTGTGTGTGTGTGTGTGTGTGTGTGTGTGTGTGTGTGTGTGTGTGTGTGTGTGTGTGTACAATATCTCACTTATCCATAATGCAGGGACCACTTCACATCCTCCCCCACAAAGATATTATCAGAAATCAATGTATTGTAGTTGAAATATTTCAGCTCAACTCTCTACCTCCGTTGCTCTTGTGTTGTGCAGTTACGCTCAAAATTCCTTGGACACCCGTCAATATCTGGCATCAACTTGTGGGTCATACATTTGATTAGTTTATAGTGAAGATTATTTTTCATTATAACTCATCAAAATAACATAAAAAAATAGTAATAAAAATGAATTAATGTGAATATACTCGTATGATGATATATCCATCTACCTGACCCTCAAGTGAATGTTATTGTAAAGTTTCCAGAGAGTTTAGTTCAGCAACAGCTCACTCGGTAATGGTATACTGTACAGACGTTGATTTTCGTATACCAGATGTAGCTGATGGTCATTGAATATAAATATAGTCCCCCCCTAAACTGTTGCAGGTACAGTTACTGATACAGGTACAGGTAATGAAACACAGGTACAGACACGAGTATACGGGGGCAAGAAAGATGTCACTCAGACCCCCAGACAGACGTTTACGTAACCTAACATTATTGAACAACACATTAGCGCCTGCAGGAAGTTTTATAGGCTGGACTGAGCGAGAATCAAAGGACCAAACTTTAAACACTGAAGGTGATGGAAGCGAGAGGGGAGTGAGGGATGACAAAACTGTACACTAACACTTTTTGGTATCAGTTTTCCTCCCTTTTTAATATTTCACTCTAAGACACGATGCGACTGACCCGATAAAGTGAGGTAAAATAGACCCGATACGATGGTTGTTTAATCCTTTTGCTCTACCCCTCAGAGGATGAGTATAGGGTGCACAATAAACTAGCTGCTGTATGTGGTGAAATTCTAAATTCCCATCTATTCTTGACCACACACACACACACACACACACACACACAGTTGGAGTGATTTAAAGGTAACACGTATATCAATATGTGCTGCCATAAACTAAACAAGACAGACATACATTCATCATAAACTTAATTAACTGCCACTTGTAATAATAAATCACTCAAATTAGGAATCACGGTAGGGAAAAAACTAGGGGAGAGATGGAGCATGATGGACATCTTCCCCTAAACCCACTTAATAACATGGTAAATTCCCCCTAATATCCTGTGTGAAGTTTCCCCGCCAGACCGGAGATAACGTCATAGGTTATAAGTGGATACATGTAAACCTGATGTTTGTTAATTGGAATTTAATTTATGATTTAGTTATGGATTGGGATTTGTTATTTACTGTATATCTATTATTATTATTATTATTATTATTATTATTATTATTATTATTATTATTATTATTATTATTATTATTATTATTATTGTTGTTGTTGTTGTTGTTGTTGTTGCTGTTGTTATTGTTGTTATTGTTATATTTGTTGTTATTATTATTATTATCAGTCTGTGTTTACGTGTGGGGTGAGATCATAACAGACTATCTCCGCTAAGACGATAATCTGTGTGTTCACTTGAGAGGAGGAGCGCTTCAGGTCTACAGTATGAGCTGCCCCCGTACTCTGATCACCAACGGCATAACACTGAAAGAGACGTCGAGAGAGAAAGTTTGTCTAATCTTCGCTGGTGAAATACGTCTTACCGTCCCACAAGATCTATCTCTGTCAAGTGGGAGGATTAAAGCCAGGATCATTCAGCCTAACAGAGCAAATGCGAGAGGCTGGGAAAACAGTTCAGCAGATTGTGACAGATGCTGATTGTGTGGACGCTGATAGTGTGGACGCATGATCATGATGTTGTCAATGTAGGAGCTGTTGCGGACTTAGGCAGCTTCTCATACAGATGACGGTCTTTATTTACTTAAACCTGAGAGAGTAAACTATCCGGACAAAGTTAACAATATTAAAACTGTTCAATATAGTTAACCAGACTTCTTAACAACCTTCTCTTTCTTGAACCAGCGACAGGTTCTGACACTATACTTCAGTATTATACCAGCGAGGGAAAAAGATTGACACAATTATGTAGAGGTGTTCAGTGATCAGACTTCATTTAACGATTCAGTTGTATCATCTGGAGAACATTTCCTGTTGGCCTTGTACTGTACGGTGTCCCAAGAAGTATATCATCTCTAAATAAACAGACATTACTCTAAGGTGTCAAGAAAAGCAGTTGCAAACTTGCAGGACCTCCTCCAAAACCTGCAGCAACAAAGGAGCATCAATGTGCGTGTATCATCAAACACAACAGAGGTAAGAGCGCGACCCACCATCGACTCGCTGGGGAAGGGACCTCGTCAATGGACCATCTCCATCCAGTTTTAACCCGTCAGCCGCCTGCCCCTGATGGTGGTTGTGGCCGCAGATGTTGCTACAGTAAGGCTGGGCTCAAGTGTTCACTATGTCTCTGTTGTCGTGGTAGTGGCTGTAATAACTGTGAAGCTCCAGAGATACAGAACCAGTGTGTGTGTACAGGAAGAGCGGGCGGTGATAAGATCCATTCTGGTGATTTTCTCCATCACAACAGTACTGATGAAGTCAACAAGCGCTTCAAGAGACTGACTCATCTATCGTCCATCATCAACAACAACAAACGTCTCTTTAAATCAACAGCATCGTACATTATAAGTCAACAATATTATAAGAAATTTACTCTCAATATATTCTTATAAAAAAAAGTTATTATTTTTCCCAGTAATGTAAGTCTAGTGTAGCTGGAGCCTAGACTCGTATAATCCAGGAATTATCACAAAAGATCCGGACAGCAGTTTTATCGGACACAGTAGCAAAGGTACAGATATTTTCCATTAATAGTAAATGTAAAACTCGGCACACAAAATGAAGATCCATTTGGATTAATGGCTTTAATTGTTTCCAACTAATTGTAAAATGCGACGCTGGAGTATATATTGGTGTATACATTAAAGCTGTATACACAAAAATACATATACCTGCATACATTTACTATAATAATCTATACATAAAGGTCCTAGACATACATCGTAATATGTATAGATGTACAGTACATAATACAGCTTGGTTGAAAGACATATGTAAGCCACCAGGACTCACTAGCTGTGGTCTGGTACAGGAGGTGACAGTCAGTGAAGGTCTTAATGGCTACAACACAGGGAATAATAATATACACTTGGTCTACATTATGGTCCTGGTGGCTGAGGACTTAACGTGGTGTAGTGTATCATGGTCTCACCTTCCTTCCTTCCTTCCTTCCTTCCTTCCTTCCTTATTGCTTCTACCCTCCCCCCCCTTTATTGCTTCGCTTCCCTCCCTCTCCCACTCCTTATTGCTTCCCTCCCTTCCTCCCCACAGTCTTCATCGTGTTGACATGGATCAGCTGGTGTGGGAAGTATAATAGGTAGTTAGCTCTCGTTAAGCAGGTTGAGGGTGTCGGTGGTTATAAGAGGAATCATTGGATTAAATTCTAACTACTGATGTAACCTGGGTAGTGAGAATTAGTCCTAGTGGGTTAATGAAGGTTAGGTTAGGTTAGGTACAGTCACGGTAAAAAGCCCTGGACCCTCCAGTTGACCCACAGACACACAACAGTTAGTATCCGCTCCAGGAATTGAAACCCTAAATGCTTCACTGTCAGAGGCTACCTTACCCCCCTCACCACTGTCAGGAGGCTACCCCCACCACTGTCAGAGGCTACCCCCACCACTGTCAGTGACTCAGAGGCTAACACCACTCCCTCCCTCCCCACCATCAGAGGATTTAATATTTGGAGGTCGAAGATAACACTAATACTTGACTCACGTAACACTAATACTTGACTCACGTAACACTAATACTTGACTCACGTAACACTAATACTTGATTCACGTAACACTAATACTTGACTCACGTAGCACTAATACTTGACTCACGTAACACCTGAACGCTAACCCCAGCATAAAATTGAACACCTGAATCCTGTGAACTCGTGAACGCGCGCACACTTACGAAATTAAATCCAGCAATGGGAGAGAGAAGTGAAGCAGTGAATCCCTGACCAGAAGCAACAGTCCAAAAGGCAGCGGTGAAGAGGGAGGGGGAGAAGAAGAGGAGAGTTATGGGATGGAAGTTGAGGGAGACGGAAAGAAGAGGGGGAGGGGAGGAGAGAGGGAGGGGAAAGGAGGAGAGAGAGGGGATGGAAGTTGAGGGGGAAGGGTAAGAGGGAGGCGAGTATCACCTTCATCAGATCACCTGAAGATTAACCCCTCCAGTTGAGTTCACCTGATGATTAAACACCCTAACGCTACCTGGGTGGGGTAGGACGTGGGGGGGGGGGAGGGGTACAAGTAGTCACAGGTACCGATAAAAGCGAACATTTACCCATAGAAAGACAGAACCATGAACATTAACAACAATATAGTGAAGCTTTAGGCAACAAATGTCAATGTTTACGTGAGGAAGCTGTGTTTTACCTCTGATGGATACAATGAATAGCATGAATAAATGTTTGGTAATGGGGGCAGCGAACACACACGAGAAGAAAGTAAATACCTGGAACATTACCTGTGCGAGGGGATGACGCGGCACCTACAGGAGACCAAAACTCACTATTTTAGATACAGGCATACAAAATACTGTATTTGAATAGGAAAAAAAAATGACGAACTCTAGTGAATTTATAGAAGACATGTAACTGAAATTCTCTTGTGTTGAATAGACCTGGTGTACAGGTAGGTGGATGTGAGACCAGGTGTACAGGTAGGTGGATGTGAGACCAGGTGTACAGGTAGGTGGATATGAGACCAGGTGTACAGGTAGGTGGATGTGAGACCAGGTGTACAGGTAGGTGGATGTAAACAGGTAAATGAAGTTCCCCTGAGTTACGCAATATTTTATAGTCAGAAAATTCACTCGTATTGTCTCTAAACATCATTATCAAGTACAACCATTACATGTACTAGGGCTACTAGTCACCAAGTACTAGTTACAAGCGGCTACAAGTCCTCCTGCCTCCGCCATACTGTTTCTCTTCTTGTAACTATGTATCAAACTTTACTGTTGGGGAAGTGAACGCAATCGAGTGCAGTGCCGGCCTGTGTATGGGACCCTACTGAATCATCGGTGTTTTGTTTTACCTGTGTCTTCATTACCAACACACAGGTACACACACAGGTCTCCAAATGATCCCCGGGACAGGTATATAGGTAGTGAAGATAATAAACTATGTCAATTAATTGCAGGTAATTACAATGTTAGTAAACGTATAGACACAGTAAGCATAAACCTAATAAGTCGTCAGGTCCCTAAGACATATTTGTAAGAGTATTAAAAAAATGTAAGGAAGAAATTAATATATTATTCGCTTAGTGACTAAACTCAGGCGTTGCGTCATAACCCTGGAGGACAGCCAATAGAATATCGATTTTCCAAAAGGTAAATACACCATAATCCTCTAACTACCGTCAATCATCTTAACATCAATTTGAGGAAAAAAATGCAAACAATAGTTACAAATTCAATTCGAAATCCTCTCCAACCACACAAGTTAATTAAAGACTCTCAACATGGTTTTACTAGAGGCCCTTCATATAGGACAAATATATTACAATTATTATCAAGTGTTTTTGAATCTGTGGACGATGGACACAATTATGCTGTGGTATACCTCGACTTCAGCAAAACCTTTAACGGGGTCCCTCACGAAAGACCAATACGACAGGCAGAGACACATGACATTAGATGAGAAATTTTACATTGGATTAGGATCTACAGCCAACAAACATTCAGTATTAATGGTAAAAAATTCAACTGGGAAAACGTCTCAAGTGGCGTACTGTAACTTTACTACATACATGGACAAACTATTTCATGTATTCATTTCTTTGATTCTTACCATTATTAGTATTTTTTTTTCCTATCAGTTTAACTCAAATAAAAAAAAACCCTGTAATTTACGCTGCTTCTACGACCATAAAGTGAGAGAGAGAGAGAGAGAGAGAGAGAGAGAGAGAGAGAGAGAGAGAGAGAGAGAGAGAGAGGAGAGAGAGAGAGAGAGAGAGAGAGAGAGAGAGAGAGAGAGAGGACAAGGTTGAGTCATACATCATCTTATCTCTGGACAGCCGTGATGGAGGTAAGTGTCTTGAGGGAGGGACTTCTCTCTTTCTCTTTATACTTTTAAAATATGTGCACTTGTTTGTCTATCTGTCTATCTGTCTACTTTTTGCTGTTTCTGTCTGCTAATCCGTCTGTCTGTAGTTTTTCTGTCCTTTCCTTTCTCTCTGTATGTGTTTCTCTTTTTTTTCTTTCTATCTCTGTTTGTTCATATGTCTGTCTCTTTCTTTTTACCTTTCTCTGTCTATCAATCTGTCTGTCTGTCACACAAATCAACACACATATTCACCCTATCTTATCTAGCAACAGATCTGTCTACCTTTACTCTGGTCTATACACTAAAGAAATCTATCCCCCACTGAAACGAATCTTAAGTCTCACCCTCCTCCTCAGCGTCTGTGAACTGTGTACCTGAGAGAGATCATTCACAGGTATTTGGCCAAGGTGTTTACTATTGATTAGGTTAATTGAAGGTCCTATGTCATCGTCAACACACCAAACATAAAATACCTCGTGTGTTGGGTTTCTCCTTTGGGTATAATATATTCAAGATGTTCCAATTTCTTAGCTTAATGTATGTAATTAAGATATGAGGGGATAATTAGTAGATGAGTGAAGGAAATTGAGAGCAGGTAAAGGGGGGTAAAGGGGAGGTAGGGGGGGAGGAGGAGGAGGGGATTAAGGGGAAACTAGGATGGATGAATGATATTGCAATGTGTTGACCCCAAAGAGATACACAACATCTAGGAGGATTTTTGGTATAGACAGATTGTGAAAAGATTGAAGTGGAGGGCCATAGTCGCTAACCCTCAGACAGCACCTTGATTGATTAACATTATCTCCTCCAGATGAAAGTGATAACACGGACTTTTCCTCTATAACATCAAGAGAGAGAGGCAATGACTCTGGGTATTGCGTTGTGTTGACATTACCTCCGGGATGAGAATTTGAATTAATATGTATTTGCAATGAGATGCATCTGATTGAGTTCTAATTTTGTATGCGAGTTGCTTGGTTATATTACAATAAACAACGGGTATATTTACAATCATCGTGTGTCTTAATCTTGCTTAAATTTTTACTTTCAAAGAGGGATGAATATTTTCTGAGTGGCTGAGGAGATAAGAGAGGTTGGTTAGGTTCTTGTGGGTGATTGTCTCGGGGTTTTTTCTTACAATTAAAACGTCCAGGAAGAAGATCAGAGAAGAATCGTTGACTGATCTATATACCAAGGCGTCGTCTCCTTGTTAGAGAGTGGATAATACAGATATCTACAGCAGGAAGACTTGAACTTTTCGAGGTTACGTGACGGAAGAAAACACACTTTGTGGCTGGGAGGTAAAAATGGGTTGGTATAGGTAGGTAGGTAGGTAGAGGGTCGACAAATGGAATATCAACAGAAAAATCGTGAACCCTCCCCTCGTTAACCTGTGTGTGTGTGTGTGTGTGTGTGTGTGTGTGTGTGTGTGTGTGTGTGTGTGTGTGTGTGTGTGTGTGTGTGTGTGTGTGTGTGTGCTGGTGGGAAGGGTGAGTTTAGGTCGCCTGGGCACTGATGATCGTATCTTTAGTACACAGAAAGCGATGAGAAAGCCTACAGTACCCCCAACACCACACACCTAGCCTACAGAGGACAGCACTATACCACCTAGGAGTGTACCTGACTCACATAAATGGTTTCCAATAGTAGGTTATGACTGATCACGAGCCCAACTTTCACTGACCAAAAAATCGGTTCAGTTTTGGCCATAATTTATCACGGTAAGACTTGATGTAATATTGATACATAAATTCTGAATACTGCGTGACGATGGTATGATAGTGTTAAGATACCAGTACCAAACATAAGGTCCTACTATTACCATATAATTAGTTCAGTCCAGTTGTGATATTAGCAGCGATATTACCAGCAATTAAGGGGTTATTAGCCAGTAATTTAGGCCAGTTAGTGTTAACCGATATTAGTAATAATGATTATTCACACGGGTTAAGTACACGTGTCGCTAAGTAATATTGGTCGTTTACACACTCGTTAAGTTTAAGTGTAAATGAACACACCACCAGAAATTTACAGTGGTAATTTACAGTGTGATTAACATAGTCGTATATCGTTGTTAAGTAACATTCATCATTCACATTCATTAAAATCATATGTAAATAAATAACAAAGTTCATTTACACTAATTAAGGTTCAACGTAAATTAACAACACTAATCATTTACACTCTTTAACCATAAATGTGGCTAAGTAACATTGTTAAATTACATTCGTTAGCTGTTACAAGTTTTAACCACGTTTGAGATAAGCCAACATGAGAAACAATGCTCGTTTATGCAACTTTAGCCAAGGAATCATAAGAAACATTTTGCACTGAAACAAAGTAAACACACTTAAAAGTACATAATCTTCCCTTACGTGACCAACAAAACACAACCGAGGCTCTCACAGGACACAGACTCACACAGCCCGACAGCTTTAAGTCATTCACCCTAACACCTGAAGAGCCCTTTGAATATCATGGATCCAGGGTATTATCACTATACTCTATACCCTCGTCCAGATAGAATACTACTTTGAGTTTATCTTATCATCTCCGCCACAAGCAACCTCACATTATAGTACCAAAACTTTGATAACTTACGGAAATTAATAACAAAGCCTCTTACGCCCTCCCCCTCCTCTGACTGAATCTGGTTAGTATAACATAAGGCTTTGAGTCAAACGGGATGCCAAAATGTCAACAAAAGCGCCAAATGTCTATTCCTTGAGCTTACTTGGGCTGATCCAACAGGCGAGAAAAATACGTCATTTTTTGGCTTCTGAATCCGTGATCTAGTTGGCCTTAAAGTAATGTTCCATTCTCCCATGTCGTTCCCTCTCCCTCACCAAAGACTTATAGGGTTTCGAACTGAGACACCTTCACCTCCTCCTCGTCAAGATGTTGTAACTGAGGAGTGAGTGAACCAAAGAGATTAAAACTAGTAGACTCGCTGATGTTGTATTGTAAGAATATTTACAAGTGTCCAGGATGTTGGCTCTAGTCTATCTGAACCTCGCGTTACGATATCTAGCATGTAAACATCGATATTGATTACACAGAATAGCAACTACAAGTAAGGGTGATGTAGCCACGCCATCTATGAGTGAAATTCTCCACTATTATGGATATAATCTGAATGAAGAACTATTATTAAGACCGTTTGACTATCCACATGCACTATCAGGACCTAACTATCCTACAATTATATAGAAACTACTTTAACGCATAATGATTTAGAAGTTTACTGAACTATTGACTATCTAGACCTACTATCTTGACCTGACTATCCCCTAGTAGTCAAAAAGAACTATCTCAACATGACTATCTTTCTAGTAGTCAGATTGAGCCACCGTGACACAGAAGAAGCGAGAAGGACTGTCGACTATCACCAAGAATCTTGAAAACAACTCGAAACAAAACTTTAGTTAAGTGGTAAGGTATCTAGTTCTTGTTGACTGTGTGTGTGTGTGTGTGTGTGTGTGAGTATTGACTGTGTGCTGACTGTGAGTGTTGATTATGAGCACTTTAACTGTAAAGCATAAATTACAGACTTACAATACATTTTAAACAATCAAATAAGATAAACGATAAAAGATAATAAACACTTATCAAAATTATCCAAACTTGTTACAAAATGAAAAAAATTCGAAAATATTGTAAAAAAAAGGTAGATAACCGACTTTATTTTACACCTATTAACGTTGTTTTTTTTTGTTTTTTTTGCAATCAGGAGAGGAAGAAGAGGTGGAAGAAAAAGAAAGGGAGAGAAGGAACGGGAAAGAAATGGAGAGAAAGGTGAAAGAAGAGTAATAGTTGATAGGTACAGGTGTATTTTGAGAAAAGGTATCCTCTAGGAGTAACAGGTAAACATCAATCACTACAGGTGTAAAACGAGTTAACACCTGCAAACACCTTACTTTCGTGCAGGTGTTATCCCAGCTGTTGGTTATGGTCTAGGGTTAATTACTTTCGCATTTAGAAAGTTAAGAATAAATGGCCGAGTTACATCAATGATCATAAGTGACTCTTCCTCCTCCTCTTCTTCCTCCTCCTCCTCCTCCTCTTTGATCTTCTTCCCTTCCTTTACTTTCCTCTCGTTCCATCCTTCCTTATGCCCCTCCCTTCTACTTCTCTTCCCCCTGTCGCATCTTTCCTCCCTTTCCCCTTTCCCTTTTCACTTTCTCTTCTCTTCTCTTCCCCCTATACACTCCCCTTCTTCCCCTTCCCCAGTGACGAGGACGACGAGGATAATGATGACGAGGACGACGAGGATGACGAGGACGACGAGGATAACGATGACGAGGACGACGAGGATGACGAGGACGACCAGGATAACGATGACGAGGACGACCAGGATAACGATGACGAGGACGACGAGGATGACGAGGACGACCAGGATAACGATGACGAGGACGACGAGGACGACCAGGATAACGATGACGAGGACGACGAGGATGACGATGACGACCAGGATAACGATGACGAGGACGATGAGATGACGAGGACGACCAGGATAACGATGACAAGGACGACGAGGATGACGATGACGACCAGGATAACGATGACGAGGACGACGAGGATGACGAGGACGACCAGGATAACGATGACGAGGACGACCAGGATAACGATGACGAGGACGAACGAGGATGGACGATGACGACCAGGATAACGATGAGACGAGGACGAACGAGGATGACGATGACGACCAGGATAACGATGACGAGGACGACCAGGATGATGAGGACACCAGGATAACGATGACGAGGACGACCAGGATAACGACACGAGGACGACCAGGATAACGATGACGAGGACGACGAGGATGACGAGGAAAGACCAGATAACGATGACGAGGACGACGAGGAGACGATGATTACCAGATAACGATGACGAGGACGAACGAGGATGACGATGACGACCAGATAAATACGACGAGGACGAACGAGGATGACGATGACGACCAGGATAACGATGACGAGGACGAACGAGGATGACGATGACGACCAGGATAACGATGATGAGGACGAACGAGGATGACGATGACGACCAGGATAACGATGACGAGGACGAATCGAGGATGAACATGAGACGACCAGGATAACGATGACGAGGACGACGAGGATAACGATGACGAGGACGACGAGGATGACGGAGACGAGGACGACGAGGATAACGATGACGAGGACGAGACGAGGATGACGAGGATGACCAGGATAACGATGACGGTGACGACGAGGATAACGATGACGAGGACGACGAGGATGACGAGGACGACTCAGGATAACGATGACGAGGACGAACGAGGATGACGATGACGACCAGGATAACGATGACGAGGACGAACGAGGATGACGATGATGACCACAGGGATAACGATGACGAGGACGACCAGGATAACGATGACGAGGACGACGAGGATGACGATGACGACCAGGATAACGATGACGAGGACGACCAGGATAAGGATGACGAGAACGACGAGGATGACGATGACGACCAGGATAACGATGACGAGGACGACCAGGATAACGATGACGAGGACGACGAGGATAACGATGACGAGGACGACCAGGATAACGATGACGACGACGACGCAGGGATGACGAGGACGACCAGGATAACGATGACGAGGACGACGAGGATGACGATGACGACCAGGATAACGATGACGAGGACGACCAGGATAAGGATGACGAGAACGACGAGGATGACGATGACGACCAGGATAACGATGACGAGGACGACCAGGATAACGATGACGAGGACGACGAGGATAACGATGACGAGGACGACCAGGATAACGATGACGACGACGACGCAGGACAGCAGTATCAGCTCCTCTGTAGTTCATGTAAGCGAGATAAAACTTATCAGATTTATTACAAAACTTTCTCATACTATGTAACACAGGCGGTGCTTCCTCCTCCTTCTTCTTCTCTTCCTGCTTCTTCTCCCCCCTCCTTCTGCTTCTTCCACCTCCTCCTGCTCGTCCTTCTCTTCCTCTTTCTCCTGCTTCTTCCCCCTCCTCCTCCTCCTCCTCCTCCTCCCACTAGATCTTATCATTATGACAGAATCAACAACATAAAACACACACACCTCTCTCAGTTATATGTCTCAGGTGAGGTAACAAGAACACACTGAGGAAGAATGAATGAGAAAAACCAATCAAATGGCCAAAAAAAAAACACACAAAAGCCTCACAGATCTTTTTATCTTTCTCCTGAAGGTGACTTAAAATTTTATTGACTATCAAGGTCATTCAAGAATCCTAATGTTATACTGATGTAGTGGCTGTAGGTGGGGTTCCAGAGGTCCTTAACTTGGTCGTACACTCAATCAATACACTCTCTTGATAGCTCCCTCAATCAAGGACCAAAAAAAACAGGAAAAGGAAAATTAAGTTCTGTGACCTCTTGATATGTGTGTGTCTGTGTGAAGGTCAAATACAGGTAATAAACTACTCCACTACATTATTCCATTTACACTACACCACCAATTCATCACTCCAACACTCCACTACACATACACCACCACTCCAATTCACCACACCACCACTCCATTTCACCACACCACTACACTATACTTTTTCACTCATCACACAAATAACTTTATCATCTCATATTTTGCAATCATGTCAATTTACTCACTCAAAAGATCTACTTAAGAGAGATACCACTTATTTCACTTCTACTTTTACTTACAAGGATTCATATTCGAGATACATATGAGGGGGAAAGTAGATATAATTTGAAAGTTATGCGTCTCCCATTATTTTTCATCTGAAGATCAATCACGCTAAGCTACCTGGGAGGGGTTAGATTACGGTAAGGTAAGGTAAGGTAAGGTAAGGTAAGGTAAGGTAAGGTAAGGTAAGGTAAGGTAAGGTAAGGTAAGGTAAGGTAAGGTAAGGTAAGGTAAGGTAAGGTAAGGTAAGGTGGGTAAGGTAAGGTAAGGTAAGGTAAGGTAAGGTAAGGTAAGATAAAAGGTAAGGAGGGTAAGGTAAGGTAAGGGCTAAGGTGATAAGGTGAAATTAAGGTAAGGTAAGGTGATGGGTGGTAGGTAAGGTAAGGTAAGGTAGGGTGATGGGGTGGTGGGAGTAGGAGGGTTAAGTAAACAAAATTTGCATGCAAACTAATTAAATGTGATTAGATATTCCTCCAAGGGAAATAAAACTCAAAGAGACTTCCCAAATAAAAGGGTTAACATGTGGTGGCCCGGGCAGACAGCCTATAGAAGGGAGGGAGGGTTGGTGGAGGGAGGTTGGGGGAGGGAGGGAGGGGAAGGGAGGGAGGAATTTAGAGCTGTTTAAAGAGTCAAGCAGAGATTTTCAGCATCGGGACTCTACTCTTAGGCCACCCACCCCCCTCCCCCCTAGGATACCTCCCACACACACACACACACACACACACACACACACACACACACACACACACACACACACACACACACACACACACACACACACACACACACACACACACACACACACACACACACACAATCTGGTAGAAAAATTAATAGCTTGTTAGTGGAGAATGAGACGACCTCCGTATGTTTACACAACTGTCAAACTTAATGTGACCCTCGGCAGTTCCTCTCTACCTCACCTGTCCTATAGGTAAGGTAGGTGAGTGAAAGTGAAGGTGAGTGAAAGTGAAGGTGAGTGAGAGTGAAGGTCAGTGAAAGTGAAGGTGAGTGAAAGTGAAGGTGAGTGAAAGTGAAGGTGAATGAAAGTGAAGGTGAGTGAAAGTGAAGGTCAGTGAAAGTGAAAAGTGTCTTGACTGTGTTGCAAACTGTCCCAATCCTAAGAGATTCCTGCAACTAACCAGTGACCCTTTAGGCCAATACTCCAATAGTTCTGGATCTAAGGCTTATTGGGAGAGGGGAGGGAAAGAGGGAGAGGAGGAGGAAGGGGGGGGATGGGGGAAGGAGGAAGGGGGGAATGGGGCAAAGGAGGAACGGAGGGGAGGGGAGCCGACCTTATTTGACCAGCTACCCAGGGAGTTAACATCATTATCATCTATTCTTCCTTTATTCCATTTTCTCTCTCACTTTGTTTTCTCTTTGTACCTTTATTCCTCCCCATTTGTCTCTTATAGTTATCGGTTAGGTTATTTTTCATTTTCTAACATTCTTACTGTTTCTTATATTTGTAACCGTAATTTGTTTTAT
>NW_024752279.1:265000-302500 GCF_018991925.1 Homarus americanus
AACATGATAGCTATATAAGGTCATCGTAAAGGAATATAGCAATGGTTATCCCTCTTGTATTGTTTAGGTTTTATATCAACTACTGAATTGGTCATTACGATACATAACAGCTATATAAGGTCAGGTAGGTCAGGTCTCGGGGTCATCAGTAACTATAAAGCTCTGAGGTGGATAATGATAAGTTTTTTATTTTCTGAAGGTGATTTTTTTTCTTTTATCGCCTCGTTAATTCTTGATGCTTGTGTCACCTTGCTAACGAGAGCCAGATGAAGACAACGAGAGCCAGACCAAGAAAACTTGACTTAATTATGTTACAAAGTCACTTCTGAGTTTTTCATTATGATAATCTTTACTTTATTCTAACCTAAAATATCAACAAATAAATGGCATGAAAGAATACGAAAACAACCTAAATTAAAATGTAAATCCACCTCTTCCAACGTTCCACAGACCTACTCTAGTTCCCCGCGATGTAGTCACCAAAACACAGGAAGATGGTTGTTGCTTAGACACGGAAGAAATGAAGTAAATATTTAAACCCTAGAGACATTTATGATGGTTTATGATATATCAAAGGTCGATATTTAACTAAGATCATCCCAGCCACTCGTTGCCACACGCTAATAGCCTCAGGTAAGCTTGACTGAACAGTACTCATCCCGTGAAGAATAGAATCCATTGCAATATTTCCTTTTTCTTTAACTCTCCTCTCTTGAATATTCATAGTAACAGCCTCTACACATTCTCTCACTTTCCTTAGTTACACCTCTCACGTTCTTCTCACCCTCCCACACACTCACCCTCTCACACACTCTCTCACCCTCACACACTCTTATCCTCCCACACATTCACCCTCTCACACACTCCACCACCCACGGTTGACCACAGGACCCCCCCTCCCGTCACGACTAAGAACCAATGTTATGTTTTTGTTGATGGGGAGAATGGCTGGGTAAGGGACCTTGACCATTAACTATCACGTAGTCTGGTAATGAGCAAATGATGGTTTCGTCGGGTTATCCTCGGTCTAATTGACTTACTGTTTAGTATTGTATGTATACCTACACTGTCTATGCATTGTCTATATACGCACATACATTACAAGTAAATGCTGAATCAGTGTGTCTATGTACGATGACTTTACTGTCTGTCTGTCTGTCTGTCTGTCTGTCTGCCTGTCTGTCTGTCTGTCTGCGTGTCTGTCCGTGGATATACTTGAGGAAACAATGATTGAGAATGGAGAGAGAAAAAGTTAAGCCATATAGTATAAATATTGCAATAAAATGATAACTACAGAAACTTAGAAATATATCACCGTACCATTACATTGACAGGTGAACTACAGGTGAAGAGAGAGTCACTATAGACCTCGTCATAAGCTGCTAGGGTTACTCTCATGCACTTAATAATTGATGGTCGGGGATTATACCAAGTGAAAAATAAACAGCTGTTATTTTCTCCGTCGGGATGTTGTATCGTTAACCAGTGTTATTGTAGCGAGTAACAGCGATCAATCATGAGGTGTTTTGACCGTGAAGGAAATAATCGTGAGAGGCTGCCAAAGCTACAGACTGGCTCTTCAGAACACACAGTAAACCAGCCTCAGTGTTGGGGCTCACTGTTGAGGGATATTGTTTGTCGTTCTATATGTGGAAGTCAAAAGTGGATTAATCTTAAAAGTAAAATTCTCTTCCCTTGCCTTAGTTTTTTCTCCAAAGTAGTAGTAGTAAGAGGCATGAACTATGAGGCAACAGTCACGAAATGCTGTTTAGATATACGGCTTGTGTTAGAATAGTTAGGTGATACAATGTGCGTGGCTATAAGGGGAGGCCGGTTAGCCGCCGCCGCCAGCACTAGCACGCGTCATAAAGTATTCAAAGGGAAGTTTATCTGAACATATATTAAGGAGTGAACGTGGCATGACTGACCCTCCTGGCGGAGTCCTGTAGGACCCCCCAGTTCAAGGAGCTAGTACCTCCTAGCGATCCTTCTCGTCGGTGTGCTGAAGGTTCCCGTCCATTTTATGGTTCAAAATTAACCCAGAGAGAGATTCTGATGCCTTTCCCGCGTGAGAGTGAAACATCAAGGTTACAAGGTTAATTAGTGAGGTAGGACAGGTGGGAACCTCACCTTGCGTCAATATTATTTCACTTTTATAACTTTCCTCAGATACCAGGTTATTTTTTTCTTCCAAGAAGCCTTTTTTTTTAGCTCTACCAACCTGCATTAATATTATTATTATTATTATTATTATTATTATTATTATTATTATTATTATTATTATCAGTAGTAGTAGTAGTAGTAGTAGTAGTAGTAGTAGTAGTAATAGTAGTAGTAGTAGTAGTAGTAGGGCATACGCGGTGAGGATTCAGAATGTAGATCAGGGCAGCTTCACTCCTCTTGTGTTCACAACCTCTGGCGTGCTGGGACCAAGTGCAAGATGCTTCTACGCCAGACTCGCGGAGGTGATATCTGAACAGAAGCAGCAGCCCAGAAGTTATGTTACAGCCTGGTTGAGATGTCGACTGTCCTTGTCTCTGCTTAGGTCTGCATTGCTTTACCTCGGAGGAACGAGAGCATCGGCCCCAAACAACAGTCGCAGATATCGACTTTGAGGCAACAGTCACTGAATGCCGCATAGATCTGCGGCTCAACTAAGTCAACACAGCTAGGGTAGCTACTTATGTATTAGGATATTTAATTTTAAGGCATTAAATGGCGGTGAAGGTGTGGCTATTGGGGGAGGCTGGAGGCCACGTTTAAAAATAGTAGTAGTAGAGATTTGACGACTACTTTCCTTTTTTTTACCAAATATTTTCACACGACACTGGACGACTTGCTTTGGATTTCAATTAATTCCATTATGGTAATTTTTAAATGCTTATTTCCGAAGCAGTCTAATGCATGTCCAGTCGTCTCGTCAAGTACTGATCCTGGAAGCTAGGCAGGACGTAAACGTGTGTGTGTGTGTGAAGAGAGTTTAACTGCTCAATAATTAATTCCCATGTGTGTGTTTAAGCTGTGTTTGTTAGTTGCCGGAACCTACAGCACGTCGTGTAGGTTATGTGAGAAATACTCCGTCGTATTTTCCGTTGGATTTTGGGCAGAACTTCAACATTTATCATCTTGATTTACACGGCAGCAATCTGATCACGTGAGAATTTACGTGAGTGAAATTTGATGGATTGTCTGACGTAGGCGGTGGAGAAGGAGGAGCAGAGGAAGAAGTGCACCACCACACACCTGATGTTCGGATGTGTGATGACCTACCAGGCTGTGTGATGACCTACCAGGATGTGTGATGACCTACCAGGATGTGTGATGACCTAATATGATGTAATATTCTAGTAACGGTACACTAGAGAGGACAGTAAATAAAGTGATCTTATAACCAATAACTATTAAGGTAACACAGTAGTAATAAGGTTATCTTCAAAACGGTTATTAACACATTTATGGCCAAAGTCATTTACATTTGAAGGATTACGTTTTTTACAATCAATATTTATAAAGTCAAACACGCGATGTATTCCCGAACTTTCTCAGTCATCGTCCAGGTGAGTATAATGTTAACCTCTTGACTACAATGAATGAACTCAGTAAAATGAATCCTCAGGCTCAATGGGTTAAGTCATCATACTCAAGTGGATAAAGTCATCATACTCAAGAGGATTAAGTCGTCGTGTTCAAGGGTTTAAATCACTCATCCTTACACTAAAAAAAAACAGCCGCTGTTTCCGGCAATATCACTACAGAAAAAAAAATAGCCGGCAAATCGTCATTTCTACCCAAATCATAGTAATTACTGAACACAACCAAGACAGGCACGAATGTCTCTATCAGGTCTTCAGACTTGTCACAGGAAAGATAGACCAAGGAAGAGAATGGGAAGAGGACTCGAGTGTCAAATCTTCCAAGAACTCGTACAGCTGTGGACAAATTCCCCGAACACTTGGCAATATCTAACATCGATTTTTGGAGTCATATGATTGGCTTAGATCTAATAACGCTGCTTTTATGTTCGAACCATCAAAGAGAAAAAACAAAAAACAATCCCAATAAAAATAAATAAATAAATAAATTACAATCACCTTCACTTAATGATCCTCAAGTATTGCCAATTGTCCAGGGAAGTTTGTCCATTATTTTACGTGAGTTAATAGTAAATGTCCTTATACTTTATATGTCTGAATAGTGTTTATTGACATCATGTTCTGGTAATAATGTTTCCCATCTCTTCTATTTACATTTCCCGAAAAAAAAACGTATCTAATCCTATTGTTGTATTTATATTTTTCATTTGTTTAACCTAATCTTGTAGTATTTATAGTTTCCATAACCTGCTTTTGTTTATTTGTTTATATATAGTACGTAAATCACTTCGTACTTATCAACAAAAGCGATCAACTCCGCCCTTGACCTCTCTCTCTCTCTCTCTCTCTCTCTCTCTCTCTCTCTCTCTCTCTATACCGGGGGGTGGGAGCCAGACACACTCACTCCATCTCACTCATCCACAGCTGAAGACTAAACGATCGGTATTGACTTCTTGTAAGACATCCAGTGCACACCTGCTACACCTACCACACCTGCTATACCTCCCACACCTGCTACACCTCCAACGCCTGCTATATCTCCCACACACCTGCTACACCCACACCTGCTACACCTCCCACACCTGCTACACCTCCAACGCCTGCTATTCCCCACACACCTGCTACACCTACCACACCTGCTATACCTCCCACACCTGCTACACCTCCAACGCCTGCTATATCTCCCACACACCTGCTACACGTTTTCATTGTGGATCGGGCTGTTCGGGCAGCTGGTTGACATTTACTAGTGGCCTTACACTCCCACAGACGGTGTCGCCAGTAGTCGACCTTGACCTGCTGCTGCTAATTCATTTTTGTGTTATTTAAAAACGTTTTGGGTAAAAGGCTTCTCGCTTTCCTTTAAACCCGTTTTCTATATGAGGTTTGTAGATGACTCGTTCCAGGTTTTCAGTGACGGACACACACACACCTCGTCAGTGGTACATATTAGAGTTGTGAGTGGGCCCGACCTTGTATTGTGGTTGTGTGCCTTGGTGTAAAGAAGTCATTTATGGTTCTAACACTCAACGTTACGTCACCGCGAAATTAAACCTCTACACAGTACCAAATGTCAATGGGTCTCTTAATAGTTTTGATCCCCTGGTTATGTGACCTTCACCCAAAACAACATTGAAAACTCAAATTTTCATTTTTTGATACACCTCCTTCACGAGAGCTGGGGTGAAAGACGTGGGTCCCAGAGGCATGACAGCCCGTTAGGGACAGTGTGGACGCAGCACACTGTACAGTATATTAAACCTTCGGTACATGAGGATACCCATTTACAGCTGGGTGAACTGGGAGAGACCCGGGAATCGAACCACCGAACCCTGGAACAGGAAGTGAGCACGAGCACAGTATCGACTCTACCGCCGCGGTCCTCACAACTGAAGTAATAGTGTTATACCTGATGGCCGGAGCCAGTAATGTTGCTTCTTCTACCTTTTAATATTTAACTTGTAACTTAAAACCTTATAAAACTACTTCTTACTGAACGTCTCTCCACCTAAGGTTTTGTACAAGATTTGGAGAAACTTTTTAAATAATAAATTCTCACCAGCTCCTCCGGTCACTCTTTCTGAAGGACCTTATTTAGGTAACTTTAGTTTTAATATTATAAAGAAACTCCGGAAAACATGATCCGTGACCACCACTTGACCTGACATGACCTAACCTAACCTGAAGTGTCGTATCCTGGACCACCGAGTGAGCCTTACAGCCTTGACTGGTTAGGTTTCATTACTTCTATCAGGTAATGTCACGTCGTTTTATTGTGACAATGTGTTTTTATCAGACTGATCATATACCACTAATAATATATTTTAAAGTTCTATCAATAGTTTCAGAGCATAATATTGTCAATAAATGTTTGGTGACCACCTGACAGTGAGGACCAGCAGGCCAGCTCACCTGACTCCTGTAATGCGGTCTGTCTGCTTTAACTGGCGAGGATGACGTCATGTTCCCAAATGTTTTGGCCGCAATTAAGGATTTTGTTCAAACAGTGACTGTGTTGATGTTACTCTTGTTCGTTATGTTCACATTTACAAAAGGTGTTTGTTTACACATATATATATATATATATATATATATATATATATATATATATATATATATATATATATATATATATATATATATATATATATATATATATATATATATATATATATATATATATATATATCACCGGGTACAATATTACTCCTATTAACAATTATTGATCTATATGAAACTAATTTATTCCCATTTATTATTGGGGAATAATATACAGTGTACTCAAACACTGTACGTCAGTGTCTCCATGTAGCTGAGGAGACAAACGCATATAGACAGTAAAGTCTCAGTTCTATTTCGACGCCACATTGGCCTCCATCCCTCTGCTGTAGATTAAATGAACCAGTGTGATGGTTCTCACTTCCTCAACACATGGAGGAACAATACTTGAGGCTCCAGTCCCCAGCGGTGGAGTGTCGGGTGGCCGCGGTGAGCTCAGATTGGGTGACTGGAGTGGGGTGAGTGTTTACAAACAGACGTATCTCTCACCTCTTCAGAATCCTGGAGTATTGACTGTGTCTCTGTCTATCACGTCTTTGTCACCGGCCTTGGCAACCTGCTCTGTGTGTGTGTGTGTGTGTGTGTGTGTGTGTGTGTGTGTGTATGTGTGTGTGTGTGTGTGGCAACTACCGCGGGATCTCGGTGCTGTTCGAAGCCGGCGAGATTATCGCCCGAGTCCTCCTAAACAGACTTCTTCCTGAGACGAAAAACTTCTTCCCAGAATCTCAACATTGCTTTAAACCATCACGAAGCACCACTGACATGATCTTTGCTGCCAGCCAGATACAGTAACAGTGCAGAGAACAGCGTCGTAACATGTTTTTAGCCTTCATCGACGTTATTAAAGCCTTTGACCAACCAAAATCCATCGCATAATGGCACCCAGTCTGAGTTCTTTCCCTTCCAAACGGGGGTAAAACAAGGATGTGTACTGGCACCATCTCTCTTTTCAATTTTCTTATCTGCACCAGTGTAAGACTGTGTTGTACAGCATAGTCTTGCTGCTTCTGAGTAATACTGCAGGACAAACAACGAAGATAAAATATGGACTACCAGGACAATCTACAGACAGACAGTCGAGTGATACCCAGTTACAGCTATTGTCCTTCTAGAGTTTTAGTGACGCCACTTGAGGATGTACAAAACTATCTTCTGTATTTTAAATACTTATACAGTATATACAGAGACTGCTGAGGGATGTACACGGCTTTGACTAGAGAGGAGTGTGCGTGTGTATAGGGAAGGACTCCGAGATGTTGCCTAATCAACCCTCACCTTCGGGAGGGCGTCCCTAGCGGTCACGGGCGCTGAATAGTTAGTTTAAACTAGCTGGAACTGGTAACATAACCAAGGCCCTTGGTTACAAGGAACATATACTCGGCAGCATGTGATGTCAGTTGGCTGTGTGTGGCGTTCAGTAGAAAATATTTAAACAAGCATTTTGACAAGGTACAGACTAATTGGTGGATAGATAATGGTTTACACAGTAATGGCTTACACCGGTGCCAATCAAGTCGGCGGGGTAGACACATTCAATATCGGATGAAGGGACTTCTCCATCACGAACTTCAGTATGCAAACAACCTCACCCTCGTCGCTCACACTGAATGCGACCTACAGGAGATCCTGAACAGCTACATAGACGTGTGTTTGCACACTTCGGCCTTGAGGTGAATATACGTAAGACACAGATTCTGTTCCAGCCTTTGATTCAGTCACACCTCCACCATCCATCCAGGTTAACGGGACCACCCTCTCCAATGTTAACCATTTCCAGTACCTTGGCTCCCACCTGTCCAACATCGGATTAGATTTGCATCTCAGGCCTTTGGCAGACTGCATACTCGTGCCTTCAGCTGTAGGGAGATGAACATCTATCGAGTAGGGGTCCTTCCTACCGTGCTGTGGCAACGAGACATGGGTCACATACAGGTAGACACCTTAAGGCCCTAGAGAAGTTTCACCAACGTAGTCTACGATCCCTCCTCCGGCAAAAAATGTCAAGAAATATCTAAAGATGTCAAAAAATGGTGACTATAAGTTCCCGTGTACTGTATATAGTTGGGCTTAAGGAATCTATCTGGCAGGACTGTTAACACTACGCGCTTACTCGCCCACACACGGCCCCTCTGACAATACTCTTACCAGGGATTTGGATCTGTGTCCCCAATAAGAACATTGTTTTTGTGGCCAATGGAATAGTTAAGCTGTGGCCTTCGAGCTTCACTTGATAAAATTTGATTCTTTTTTTTTTATCTCTCTCTTTGATACAGAGTAAAGTATTACCTTTTGTGTGTAGATAGAGGATAGAAGAGAGATCTTAATGTATTGGTGTACAGTGAATCTCTCTCTCTCTCTCTCTCTCTCTCTCTCTCTCTCTCTCTCTCTCGCTTATCTAACTATTAATCCATTTATATAATTATCTATTATATATCTAACAATCTGTCTGTCTGTCTGTCTGTCTGTCTGCCTGTCTGTCTGCCTGTCTGCCTGTCTGTCTGTCTGTCATTACACCGTCATCGGATCCTCGTGTACTGAAAACCCCACAGCTTTCCCGTCCCATCTTTCCGTTTATGATTAATTCCTCCTCTCCTCTTCCTTCTTCCCTCTTTCTCCGTTCCTCCTCTTCTCTTCCTCGTCATACTCTGCTCTTTCTCCTCTCTTCTTCTTCTTGGGCTCTTCTCATCATCTTTATTGGTTTTTCTTCCGTGATTGTGATTGATTGACGTCCTTCTCCACCATCTGTCTCTCCATCACTACCTGTATTTCCACCACTACCCGTCTCTCCACCACCACTACCCATCTCTCCACCACCACTAACCGTCTCTCCACCACCACTACCAGTCTCTCCACCATCACCCGTCTCTCCACCACCACCACCCGTCTCTCCACCACCACCCATCTCTCACCACCCAGTCTCCACCATCACCCGTCTCTCCACCACCACCACCCGTCTCTCCACCACCACCACCCGTCTCTCCACAAGTACAATATAACTACAAGAAGACACTATAATGCCGAGAGACAGAGCTGCCATGTTTATAGTGACGTACAGTACATCCTATAAGCGGATCACGAACCCAGCGAGGAGAAATACGTGAGCTGCCATCGACTCTACTGTTATATTACCCAGACCTATCCTGATCATCCTTCCCCTTCCCTTCCCACCCCTTCACCCTCCCTCCCTTCCACTCACCTCCCATTCTCCTTTCCCCTCCCCTTCAGGCTATAGATATGGTCACCTCTACACAACCTAGTCTACACACCACAAGGTCGATGATTATAATTCACATCAACATTTACCACAAAAAACTAAACTAAGCTAAACACGTATCTATCATTATCTTCCTCTACTAACCCTCGTTACTTCTTTTCTCGCTAAACTCTTCCTCCACTTAGGTACAGAAAGCCTTTGTTATTGTCTTACTCCCATAATTCCTCCGGTTATCTCGCTATTGGTAACTAGATCGTTGTTTTTAAGAGAGTTCGCTGCTGAAATACTCTTCGGTTAAGTTTAGTCTCCTATCTTCCGTAATCGTCGTCATCTGCAAACGTAAGCTCTCTCTCTCTCTCTCTCTCTCTCTCTCTCTCTCTCTCTCTCTCTCTCTCTCTCTCTCTCTCTCTCTAGGGTCTGGATTGTGTGGGATCATCTTGCTGGGGGTGGGACGGAGATTAAGAGAGGATTCTGATCCCTTTCGTAATACATCAAGCCCTGTCAGTGTAATGAATTAGCCCAAGGTGAAATATTTTAATCTCTTTAGGTACGAGGACAACCCAGTGAGTACAAAATACTAATATATTTGAGTACAATGATAACCCTCTTAGTACAAAAAAGTTTAATCTCTTTGAGTATAACGTCATTGTTCTCGAGAGGTTAAGAAATAGAACTCGTGTGTGTGTGTGTGGGTGTGTGTGTGTGTGTGTGTGTGTGTGTGGGTGTGGTGTGTGTGTGTGTGTGTGTGTGTGTGTGTGTGTGTGTGTGTGTGTGTGTGTGTGTGTGTGTGTGTGTGTGTGTGTGTGTGTGTGTGTGTGTGTGTGTGTGTGTGTGTGTGTGTGTGTGTGTGTGTGTGTGTGTGTGTGTGTGTGTGTGTGTGTGTGTGTGTGTGTGTGTGTGTGTGTGTGTGTGTGTGTGGTCAATTGAGCTTCGGTAGGACACCACTGATACAAGCGCTCTGCCGAGACATCACAGAGGAGGAAGGAAGGATGTTTAAGGATGCGAGAGGAGGATCTAAGGATAAACTAAAACACCTCAGTAGTCACTAGGAATATTGTAAAGGAATCCTTGAACTGTCACCTGAAAATAATTATAAATACACTGAGGAAATCGGACACAGAGTTTGAGTTAACGAACGCTACATAACCTGAGTGAATACAGTAATGCCAGGAGTCAGACACAAACAGCCGAGTAACACAACACAACACAACACAACACAACACAACACAATTAAGCTTTGTATATGTTCTAGATTAGTTTGAAAATTACGAATATTATTCTTCGTTCGGGAGGTCACTTAAAAATACTTCAAGCGATCGCCACGTAAAAGTTGACTCCTACACAACGATCACTGGTAGACAGAGTGCAGAAAAAGAGCTCGAGTGATTAGTCTCCACCCATCTTACACCACATAATCAAGAGATGCTCAGTATACTATCCCTCTCAACTCTCTCTGAATATCACCGTTTCCCTATCTGTTAGTTTGGGACAGAGCTGCTACACCATCACCGCCACCTGCTACCACCTGAGATCCCTCGTCCTCAAACTACCATTCGACACCACAGCCCTAACCAACCCCATACCACCACAAACTGATCACTATAGAACAGCACCATCCCAACCACTGTAAACATCATCAACAACTCGATTATAACGTGTGTGTTGACCCCTGACCTATCACTCTTTGGTACTATAACTGTATTAAAAGGCCTTATTAAATGACCCTCCCCACTAATTACTTACGTCATTGTATTTTGTTTTCAGATTATTCCTGTTGTATTTGTCGATTAACCGGTTACTGTATAATTATAATTATTATTATTATTATTATTATTATTATTATTATTATTATTATTATTATTATTATTATTATTATAACATCCTCTTTACAGACAGACCGACACACACACACACACACACACACACACACACACACACACACACACACACACACACACACACACACACACACACACACACACACACACACACACACACACACACACACACAGCTCATAAAGTGTCCCGTTAATGGTAATATTGACAACGGCAAGAGGACATTTCTTCTGCCATATAAGATACTGTGTGGTCAGGTCAGGTCAGGTTAGGTTAAGCAGATGAAAATATAAGCCAGGGAATAATCTCTCTACAGCATAAAGAGAACTCATCTCTATCTACGTATATCTGCAGTTAATTATCTTTCCTTAAGCTCTCTGTGTGTCCGTCCATTTGTCTGTCTGTCTGTCTATATGTCTCGGTTTTCGGTCTGTCTGTCTCCGTCAATTTCTCTTAATCTAATTTATCTGTCTCTTTCTTTTACTGTATATCTGAAACACAACATTCATTCTTGTGTTAAGGAACAAAGACAGTGAGTCGTAATGAGTCAGTCAGTCAGTCAGTCAGTCAGTCAGTCAGTCAGGCAACATATAAGAACCGAGTAAATGAAACGTGGGTGGTAATGTCCGTAGACTTTAGCTCACAATTCCTCGGGTAAATGACTTGTATTTATAGGTTGACTTTAATGAAATATTAATTGGTGTGTGTGTGTGTGTGTGTGTGTGTGTGTGTGTGTGTGTGTGTGTGTGTGTGTGTGTGTGTATGTGTCATGCTCCGTGGTAGACACAGCGGTTATAAGCTCGGGATAATGGACCTTAACCATGACTAATGGCTCCGGCCTTTACCCCAACACATAAAAACCCCATTTGAGGTTCTGTCTACACCTAGCCTCGGCCCAGCAGCTTAGAGGAGGCAAACAATGGAGGTAAACAAGAGGTGTACAGGAGCTTAGAGAAGGCAAACAATTGAGGCAAACAAGAAATAAACAATATTATCTTAAAGCTTAGAGCAGGTAAATAATGAATGTAAACAAGAAATAAAAAGGAATGAATCTGAAAGCTTAAAAGGTGTTGAAAATAATAGAGGCAAACAGAAAATTGACAGAAAAGTTACAGAAAGGTCAAGTTAGGTTAGGTTAGGTTAGGTTGAGTAACTGGATATACGAAATACATGGAGATAGATAGATAGATAGATAGATAGATAGATAGATAGATAGATAGATAGATAGATAGATAGATAGAGATAATCATTTTATAAACAAAACGTGGATCAGGTCTCTCACACACTCCCACAACTTAGTATCGTGGTCCTGGTCTCTTCTGGTCTGGTCTGGTCTGGTCTGGTCTGGTCTGCCCTCATCTACCCCCTCTGATACTTTCCTATCTCGTGGGATCGAACCCGGGCAGTCTTGGGTATATTGCTCTTACGCCCTCTTACTGTGTGTCTTACCCACCGCCTCCTCGCGTGTTGACTTAAAATGTATCTCTCTTTGGTGACTACATGTAAATACTAATATTATTTACATGTTTAAATATCTTAGTTGTTAAAGTGTAGTAATGTTATAATGTTAGTTTAATAACACTAAGTAGCTTTTATGTTTATTAACTAACAATACACTGTTCTATGCATTGTTAACTAGATTTAAGGCTAATGAAATCTAGCGGAATGTAGCATTAAAATAAAGTAAACGTAACATAAACTAATGTAAAGACGTATAATGTAACGCGACCTAATCTAAAGTAATCAAAAGTACTGTAACAGAGATAGAAACGAATTTAACCTGCCCTACCCTATCCTAATCCTACCCTACCCTACTCTATCCTATCCTAACCTAACCCTACCCTACCCTATCATACCCTAACCCTACCGTACCCTGCCCTGCCCTATCATACCCTAACCCTACCCTATCCTAATCCTACCCTACTCTACTCTATCCTATCCTAACCTAACCCTACCCTGCCTATCATACCCTAACCCTACCCTACCCTACCATTACCCTACCCTATTTTGTATATACTATTGGTATCGCCTGAGTGTTGTGTCTACTGTGGATGTCCATAAGCTGATGTCAAGTGTCCTTAACATAATTTGACATCACTCGACTTCCCTGTAGCTGAAATCACTGACCCGTGTACTGTAGGAGAAGACAATAAATTCAAGACAAATAAAGACAATGAAGAAACATAAGAAAATATTATAAGTTAACGAAGTTGATAAAAAAACAAATGAAAGGAAAAAAAAATGAGGAATAAAGAAATGAAGATGATGATCAAAAGAAAAGTAAAATTAAGATAAAGTAGAACAGGGAAACAGAAAAGAAGGAAAGAAGAAATGCAATACACAAAATAAATGAAGGAAAATCAAAAGCAAAACAAAGAAAATTAAATTAAACAAAGAAGAAAAAGTCAAAGGAAAAAAAAAAGAACAGAATAAATAAAATAGAAATAAACTACGTAATAAATCAGGAAAACAAAAGAAAGAAACAAAGAAGCAAAAAGAAAACGCGAATACAAGAGGAAAAGAAAATAACACAAAACTGACTACAAAAGACAATAAAAATTGGAAGAATTTCATGAAATAATGACATTTGAGGCACAGACTAGAGGCAACAGACAACAGGCAACAGCAGGCAACAGGCAACAGACAAGAGACAACAGGCAACAGGCAACAGACAATATTCAACAGACAACAGCTATAAACACAATTAGCTGTTATGAGCCTAAACTTTACACTGGTTATAGAGGATGCAACAACTGCCCTACTGTGTGTTATAATTGCTAATTTAAACATAGGACGATTGTATCCAGCGAAAAAAAGTGCTTCAAGTATACCTAAGTGTAGTGGTGTATTATGTGGGTAGGTACACTTAGGGGTAGGTTGTGTTTATGGGTGTGTTGAGGAAGCTACACATATTGTAAATAGCCAATTTTTTAATATTGCCGGATATATTTTACGCCATAATTCGACACTTTCCGGTGCTCCAATTTTGGCCAACTTTTGTAAATATACTTGATAATACAAAAATCAGTCATAAACATCTATAAAAATTTTTTGGGGGGGTTGGGGGCGATTCATATGTGTGATTAATAAACAAGTTACCTGAGGATTAGACACCCCGAGATATTTCACCTGATAATTAGACACCTTTATTTTACCTGGGGGGGATTTAGGATAGGTTAGGTTAGGTTAATCTTTAGGTGAAATAAGCTGGGGTTTAATCTTTAGGTGAAATAAGCCTTAATGAGTGCTAATGAGTTTCAGGGTTAATGGACCACCGCCTTAATGTTTTCAGTCCTAATGAGACGTCCTTATAGTTGGGTTGGGTTAGGTTAGGTTGGGTTAGGTTAGGTTAGGTTAGGTTAGGTTAGGTTAGGTTAGGTTAGTCTCTCAGTAGTTGTATACATTTTATGATGATTGTTTGTTCCTTTGATAAGAATGAATGAATAAATATGTACACAAGTTATTAAACACTATGAGGGTATGACACTTTACCTACTATGCTATGTTTGTGGTATTAGCAACATAACGCAGCTTCTCTCGTGAATAAATAAATGTAAACATGTATAAATGAATAAGCATATATGAATAAAATAAAACTTCCCCGTCGACTCCATTAGGACACTCTCTTAACATACTGGATTAAAAAAAATAAATAAATTACAGTAGTTTCTCAAAATTACTGAAATTTTGTAATGGTCTACTAAACCTGAACAATATCTGAAAATAAAGGTTAAAAACATATATATAATTGATTGAAAACTTTCCTATGAGAGTCTATTTTTTGTCTAGTCACGAATTTGAGTCTCTGAGTTTGCTTAAGACTCCCAACTGCTGGAGTGAGTTTTCATATTGCCTAGAGAAAGTCTTCAGGCAGTTAGAATGAGTCTCTGAATTGCTGAAATGAGACTCGTACTGCTGGAACGAGTCTCTAAACTATGGAACAAATCTCTGAACTATGGAACAAACCCCTGAACTATGAAACAAACCCCTGAACTATGAAACAAACCCCTGAACTATGAAACAAACCCCTGAACTATGAAACAAACCCCTGAACTATGAAACAAACCCTGACTTAACAAATAAAAACAAACCCTGAACTAAACAACCTAACAAACTGAAAACCCTGAACTAAAACAAACCCTACTAAAACAAACCCTGAACTATAAAACAAACCCCCTGAACTATGAAACAAACCCTGAACTATAAAACAAACCCTGTACTATGGAACAACACACCATACTGAAAACAAATACCTCGACCCACAGCTGAGAACCAGGTCAACAAACATAAAATACTCTAAGTGATCTAAGTTAAGCTAAAGTAAAGACAAAATACAATAACAGTAATCAAACTCAGACGAAACTTTATACAGAATCACAAAGACAGGAAATCATTATCGCTGTAATTATGATTGTATATCTTCGCTACCTGATGTGAGTTTTTTTGGGAACTAGCCGGGAATCTTATTCAGCCGGGAAGATATAAACCAAAATGTTTATTGATTAGTTTGTGTATCTGGACCAACTTATTCCTTCCCCTTCACACAACTGCAGAGATTACGTTGTGATAAATGTAAGCATGTTGAGCTGGGATGATGTAGAGAGAGAGAGACTTCCCATTTCGCTGCCAGACGTTGATAGCTCACCATAGAGCATGGAGGTAAGGGGGGAGGGGGAGGGGGAGGGGGGTGAGGTAGAAGTGAGGGGTGGAAGATTAAGTTCAGCGTTGTGTGAAGCCGCATGGAAAGTCTGAGGCGGAAATCTACTTACGTGTGTGTGTGGTGTGTGTGTGTGTGTGTGTGTGTGTGTGTGTGTGTGTGTGTGTACTGTACAACAACCATGCCACAAGACACTACTAACAGGCGCTTTCACTAACCAATCAGTTTACACGATGGTATTATGCTCAAATACGTGTTACCTAAAGCAAACAGCGTTATTTAAGCTTAAAAAGTGTTACTGATGCTTATAGTGTTACTTAAACTTATGTAGTGCTACTAAAGCTTATATAGTGTTGCTTAAGCATATATAATGTTTCTTAAACAAGGAGGTTTTACCACCTGGGAAGATATTGGAAGTATAATGTGTTGCTGACCTGACTTTCTGCCTCATTTACACACAATTGCAGGGTCTCAATTGTTTCTCTTACTTTGACAACTAACATATATATATATATATCTTTTCTCTATTTATGTGTTTAACTTCTTTCATTTCTGTATTTATTTTTGGTTCATTTTTATTCGGACCCGGGCCCTGGGTGGGTCGGGCTCATCTCCGTAAAAAAATAAAGATAAATAAAAAATAGGCTCATAGTGCTACTTAAGCTTATATCGTGCTACTTAAGCTTATAAAATGCTACTTAAGCTTATATCGTGCTGCTTAAGCTTATATCGTGCTACTTAAGCTTATATCGTGCTACTTAAGCATATAATGCTCTAGCATATCGTGCTCTTAACATATCGTGCTACTTAGGCTAATATAATGTTACTTAAAGCTTATATCGTGCCATAAAGCATATAATGTTATAAAGCTTATATGTTGTTACTTAAGGTTACGTAAAGCCTACCTGCCCGCCTGTCCTCCTCTTGGCCCATACACCACACTGTCTGTCTGTCTGTCTGTCTATATTCTTTTACATAATTTGGCTCTGTGTGTGTGTGTGTGTGTGTGTGTGTGTGTGTGTGTGTGTGTGTGTGTGTGTGTGTGTGTTTTAGTGGTAAGTGTCTGTCTATCTGTCCGTTTATCTTCCTTTCTCTTTCTGTTAAATTTCTGGCCTCTGTTTGTCGGCCTCTCTGTAGATCTCTGTCTCTTATTTTTGTTATACCTCTTGGCGTTGTCTGTCTGTCTGTCTGTGTGTTAGATGGTGAACATTAGATCTATTCTCCTCTCTCTCTCTCTCTCTCTCTCTCTCTCTCTCTCTCAAGTACGGACCACCGTCTATAAGCAATCGCGGTCTTCCACTTGAACCAAAATTATGGTAGAATGGAAGTGAACCACGGGCGAGAGGCGGAGAGAGGCAGGCAGTGATGGGGTAAAGAGCTTCCAATCTTCTCTATGATTAGGCTCGATGGTAGTAATGCTAGGAAGTGGGTTGGAGGTGGGTTGGGGGTGGGTTAGAGGTGGTAGGGTTGGGTGGTGTGGTGGGGTTAGGGATGGGGGTGGGGTGGGTGCGATGGGTTGGAGTGGGGTGGGGGTGGGTTGAGTTGGGCTGGGGTGGGTGGGGTAAGGTTGGGGTCCAATTACTCCCAAGATTGAGAAAAATTGTGAAGTTCAATGAAATGGCTGAAGCTCGGGCATACAGTGGGGGGAGTTGGATTATCTAAACTAAATTAACCAAAAAGTAAATTAAAGTAAATAATTTTTGATCAAACTGACCTATCCGAATATATCCAAACCAAAATAAACTAAACTAACCTAGCAAACCTTTCCTAACCTAACCTAACCTAACCAATGAAACCTAACCTAACCCAATCAAACCTAACCTAACCAAATCTCCCCAGGTAGCGTTTACGGTAATTAATTCTCAGGTGAAATAAGCTGGCGGATTATTTATTCTTCAGGTAAGCCATTTTTTTTTCAAGTACAAACGCTCAGGTGAAAGGTTAGGTTAGGTTAGGTTAGGCGAGGTGAGGTGAGGTAAGTTTAGGTGAGTTAAGGAAGGTGTTAACGTACAGGTGAGGTGGGTGAGGTAATATGTAGACGAGAGGAGGAAAACACATAAATTGCGTTGCTCTTTATGCAATTATTTAAATAGGGAACATTTTCTCAAGACTTGAGTTAATGGTGGGTTAAATATTAAGGTGAGGCGAAGCAATTTGTTTTATAAGACTCAGTTCTATTGAGGATAAAAATGATTTAGATATTGTAAGATGGATGTGTTCAGACAGGAAATTTGGGTCCACCTGATGATTAGGTAGTCTTGTTTATCTTACCTTGAGAGTACACCATAACGCTACCTTCACCTAACTTAATCTAACTTATTCACCTTAACTTAACCTAAAATAACATAACATAACATACCATAACTTAATTCAACCTAACCTAACCTAAAATAAACACTTAGGCTAATCCTCACAAGAGAACCAAGTGCAACAAGAGAGAGAATTTGTTGGTGATCGATGAATTTCAGAATGAACACTACGACTCCTGTTGTCTCGGTAGGGATATCAAAATCCTTCATCCGTCGTGACACAATTTTTCCACATATTTTTGTATTGATAGTTTACTGAGTGATTGTACATGACCCCTGACCTCTGTGGCACTGCTATGACCCTGAAATATGACCTCGTGGCACTAGGAAATTATCTACATGTAAACAAACAAACAGACAACCCTATATCAGTTGTTTGTGTTTTATTGTCTTCGTAAACACCACGGCGTTAAGGACTCTACTGGAAATAAAAATCAATTGGCTTTGTTTGCTATCCATGGTTAAATTGACTTATTGTTTACTGTTGTTGTTTACCTGTACTGTCTTATAGGTGCACTAGAAACTGTATAATTTCACCTTCTATGTATACCGTATACCTACATAATCTCTATTCATGTTAAACTAAATGTAATACTTATGATGATTTTACTGATTATTATTATTATTATTATTATTATTATTATTATTATTATTATTATTATTATTATTATTATTATTATTATTATTATTATTAATATTATTATTATTATTATTATTATTATTATTATTATACTAACCTCTGATTAGGTTAGGTTAAGTAAATTTGCACCACATTAGGTCAGGCCAGGTTAGATTAGGTTAGGTCATATTAAGTAGGATTAGATTAAGTCGGAGTGTTATGAGTCACCTGAGTGTCATGAGTCACCTAAATGTCATGAGTCACCAGAGTGTCATGAGTCACCTGAGTGTCATGAGTCACCTGAGAGGCAAATCAACGTCCCATTATCATCATTTTGAACTTTACTTTACTGATACATAAAACCCGTACAGGAGAAGATAAAATAACTACCTTATAATTTTAACCCTGTAAACAAACCCCAAACAATAACAACCTTTAACTACCAATTCTCAGTTGTTTAATGAACCAGCTCTGTAACGTTACGACGGAGAACAAGAGTGTGTGACCTTGTTCGCTCGTAGGGAAGCAAAAAAAAAAACACGGCAGCTCCATGAATAGTTACAACGTGCTCATTAAGTCTCCATGAAGGACAGTAGACAACCTTTGAGGACGATGGCTGGTGTAAACAATGTTGTCTACGTCAGGTGTTCAAATATAATTATAATTTTCATATTTTTGTTTTATTGTTCCATAGATATTCCATCCCACTTCATGTATGTATGTATGTATGTATGTATGTATGTATGTATGTATGTATGTATGTATGTATGTATGTATGTATAAGTTAAAGGGACCCATCGCCTCAGAAACAAACTCTTATATATTGGTTTAAATTCATACAAACTAGATTATATTTAACAAGATATTTTGTTTCATTAAATGTGTTTATTAATTATTATTATTTCAGAACTAAACTACATATAAACAAGTACACCACATCCCACACACTGAGCCACATACTGAGCCACACCCTGAGCCACACTTCGAGGGGGGCTAAGGGGTGAACGATTTTGCGTGAAACAATCTGACACAACAGGTGAAGGATTTTATACCCTACGAGACAACAGGAGTCATGGTGTCTATTTTGACATTAATCGACTGCTTCCATTGAGATAGTTTTCAGAGTGAGGGAGGAACAAGCTAGCAGAGGAAAAACATACTAGGTAGGAAAGAAGGGGGAGTAGGGGAGGTGGGGAGGGGGGTGGGGAGGAGGGTGGGGGTGGGGAGGAGGTGGGGGTGGGGAGGGAGGGTGGGGGGTGGGGAGGGGTGGGGAGGAGGGTGGGGTTAGGAGGGAGGGTGGGGTGGGAGGAGGGTGGGGGTGGGGAGGGAGGGTGGGGTGGGGAGGGGAGGGTGGGGTGGGGAGGAGGGTGGGGGTGGGGGATGGAGGGTGGGGTTGGGGAGGAGGTGTCAGGAGGAGGGTGGGGTTGGGGAGGAGGTGGGGGTGGTGGGGGTAGGGAGGGTGGGGGGGAGAGGGTGGGGTGGGGGAGGCGGGTGGGGGGTGTGGGGGGTAGGGGTAGGGTTGGGGAAGCAGGGTAGGTGGAAGTCCTATTATAAGAGGATGATTATCGTTAACGGTGTGATGCTTAGTAATTTAATGGTTAAGCTGTTTGTATTGTGTGGATAATGGGCGATGCGTAGTGGTGGTAGTGGTGTGTGGTAGGTGATTGTGGTAGTGGTGTGATGGTGGTTAGGATTGTTTTATGCTCTCTCTCTCTCTCTCTCTCTCTCTCTCTCTCTCTCTCTCTCTCTCTCTCACCTGCTACAGCTGAGCTACCTATGCATCTAGGTGTGTGGGGGCAGCATTTCAGGTGTACAGTATATGTAGGGGTGTAATGGCAGCGCAGTAAGGTGTGTAAGGGTGTAGTCATAGCATAGGCAGGTGTGTGTGTGTGTGTGTGTGTGTGTGTGTGTGTGTGTAGGGGTGTAATGAGAGCACAGTCAAGAGTGTAAAGGTGTAATGAGAGCGCAGTCAGGTGAGTAAGGGTGTAGTGATAACGTAACCAGGTGTGTGTAGAGGTGTAATGAGAACGCAGTCAGGTGTGTAAGGGTATAGTGATAACGTAACCAGGTGTGTGTACGTGTGAATGGGTGTAGTAATAATGCATATGTACGACTCTCAGCAGGTGTAATAAAGTGTACCTATGTGTGTGTGTGTGTGTGTGTGTCGTGGCGACCTGTGGTGTAATCGTCAACATACTTGTCTCGCAAGCGAGTGGACCCGGGTTCGATCCCCGGGCAGGGTGAAACTGTGGGCAAGTTTCTTTACGCCATTTGCCTCTGTCTACCCAGCAGTAATTGGGGACCTGGATGTTAATCGACTTACGGATCGTGTTCTGGGGTAATGATTAGCCAGTGCAGTTGGCGAGTTGTCCGGTTTTATCGGATTATTCCTTGACACTGGGTCACTTAGCTCGTTAACTCAGAGTGTGGTTGTTGCGTTGGCGACAGCTTATACATCTTAAGCAAATTCACGCCTAGGTGGCCCTTGAGTCGGCCATCCTCGTTACACGAGGGGCAACCATTATATATTATTATTATCGAGGCTACCATTATCCATAAACAACTACGCTGGACTGGCCATGTTACCCTCATGGACGACAGTAGACTGCCAAAGCAGCTACTTTACAGTCACCTAAATAATAGTAAATGTAACGCTGGGGGTTAACTGAAAAGGTATAAGAATAGTCTTAAGACAAACCTGGAAAAGTGCCAAATGGACCCCCCTCACCTGGGAGACGATTACTCCACAGTAACGCTTGGAGGAGCACCACACGAGAAGGTGTCAATACTTTCGAGTTAGCCCACTGCCTACCGAGGCAGACAAGCGCCAACGCCGGAAAGACGGTGCCCGCCCCTCCCGCACTAGATGTAGCCCTCCACACGTGCAACATCTGTGGACGGCACTGCCGGTCCCGTATCGGTCTCTTTAGTCACCTCAGAACTTACCAACGAAGGTGACATCCTTAATAACTAATATCATTGTCTCGTAGCTGGATGATCGTCATACTAGATTCCGAGTGTCATCTAAGTAGTAGTAGTAGTAGTGTGTGTGTATTGAAATATTTCCTCCAAATGTGTGGGAACAACCTTTTTCCATGTGTTAGTGTGGGGTGTAAGTGTACAGTGTAAGTGAAGGGTGTAAGTGTAGGGTGTAAGTGTGGGGTGTAAGTGTAGGGTGTAAGTGTAGGGTGTAAGTGTAGGGTGTAAGTGTGGGGGGTGTGTGAAGGCAGAAGCAGCAGCAGCAGACCCGTCCCGGAGGCGGGTCAGTCGTGGCGTGGCAGCCGTGGGATACAGACGTCCTGCGCGAACCGTCTCCCTTATTCGCGTCAAACAGTTTAGTTCGCGCGAGTCGTAGTTCACAGACCCTCCCCGCGAGAGAAAGAGAGAGAGCTCTAAACTCATTCCTCAACCACTTATATATAATCCTCACCGTCAACTACTAGGTATCTCTCATGCTTAAAAAAAATAGTAAATAGCAAAAGTGTCAAAATATAGATAATGATTAAATTTTTGGATGCTTTCTGTAACTTGGCTGATAGGCCGGAAGTCTCGGTTTTATGTTGAGAGTGAAATCATTGTGTGACAGTGGCAGAGTGCGCGTTACTTCCCTATAACAAGAAATTTTATTAAGAGTGAATAAATATAACAGACCCCGCAGCAGTGAGTGAAACCAGGTGAGTACTAATTAGTGCAGGTGACCGGGAATTTATTGAGTACAGGTGACCGGGATTTTATTGAGTACAGGTGACCGGGATTTTATTGAGTACAGGTGACTGGGATTTTATTGAGTACAGGTGACCGGGATTTTATTGAATACAGGTGACCGGGATTTTATTGAGTACATCATTTTTAATGGATTAATCCTTCGCTAAATTTTTATATTACGTACGCTGAAACTGTACTTTATTTTGACCATATAGAGTATACCTTTAATGTATATCTTCTTTGGACATATATACCTCATCTGGTCATACCTTGAAAGAATATCTCATCCGGATATATCAAGAAAGAAGACCTCATCTGGCTAAAACACTTATGCTATGGATCGAAGCAGCGGTTAGCTTGGTTACCTGAGTACACCTTCTCACACACCTCATTAACCATCAACGTCACGACCACATCATTAACCATCAACGTCACGACCACATCATTAACCATCAACGTCACGACCACATCATTAACCATCAACGTCACGACCACATCATTAACCATCAACGTCACGACCACATCATTAACCATCACGTCACGACCACATCATTAACGATCAACGTCACGACCACATCATTAACCATCACGTCACGACCACACCATTAAACATCAACGTCACGAACCACACCATTAATGTATAGACGACGTAGGTGAATTCATATCAAGCGTGATGGCAAGCTTGATCTGGTGTGTTGGCACGCCTGATCTGGTGTGATGCCAAGCTTGATCTGGTGTAATGGCAATCCTGGTCTGGAGTGATGGGAATCCTGGTCTAGTGTGATGGTAAGCTTGATTTGGTGTGATGGCAAGCTTGATCTGGTGGAATGGCAAGTTTGATCTGGTGTGATGGCAAGCTTGATATGGTGTGATGGCAAGCTTGATCTGGTGTACAAACCTCCCTCACAGCTTGAAAGGGTGAGGACTGGCCGCTTGAAAACACCACAACGCTAAGCAGAAACATCAACTATTTCAGAGTCATGTATCAGTGAAATAAACCCGGAGCAAGTTAACGTTACCTAATACGTACATAATACACCAGGTTATCCAGCCATGCAAGACCTCCTAACCTAACCTAACCTAACCCATCCCTGACTAACCAGAGCTGATCTTAACTAAACTAATCCAAATTTCACTAACCTGATCGTATAAATTAACCTAACCTAATCCAACCTTGGCTAACCTAATCCAACCTTAACTAACCTGAGCCAATCTTGATTAACCTAACCTAACCTAACACTGACTAATGTAACCTAACCTAACCTAACCTAACCTTAACTAACCTGAGCCAATCTTGATTAACCTAACCAAACCTTGACTAATTTAACTTTGTCTAACACTGACTAGCCAACAGTTTAACCCTTTGAGGACGATGACTTAACCCTTTGAGGACGATGACTTAACCCTTTGAGGACGATGACTTAACCCTTTGAGGACGACGATGACTTAACCCTTTGAGGACGATGACTTAACCCTTTGAGGACGACGATGACTTAACCCTTTGAGGACGATGACCTAATCTTTTGAAGTCAATAGTTTACGCCACAGTGGACGGTGATTTTAAACCAATAGTATCTCAACCTTCTTCAGCTAATAACCTAATTACTATCTTCTTCATGGCTCTGTTAACCACCGTCACTATCACCACACCGCGTCAGGTATCATGAGGCAGGGACAGTGACACCAGGAACACCCGTCCCTTCACTAAGCAAAGGGAGATTCAGAACCTTATAATCACCTGAGAATTTACCCCTTTATAAACTTTGATTCGTCTCGTTATATTAAATTGAATGGAAAAAATATGGGAATTATATGAAGAAAACATTTAAGATATGCTTTGGATTTTTTTTTGGTGTGTTTTTCATTACTTAAAGAAAATTCCCCAAATTAGTTTTACCTGTGTTTAGTTACCTACAGGTTGAACGTTTCTGGTTTAATCCTCCGAGGACGATGGTTTAACTCTTTCAGGATGATTATATTTGACGTCGTAAGGGTGATGGTTTAATACTTTGAGGATAATAAACCAACACTGTCATCAAAGGTTTAATTAACGCATCAATTACGACAAATATTATGGAAAAAAAGCCAATATGTTTTTCTTAATTACATATACTGAAAAAAATAAGAAATATAAACTGAAATTTTATATATTTTTCGATATATTTATATTTTTAAGAAATTTATATAGTTAGAGATTCGTGAAGAAAAACAATAAAATCCCCCTAAAAATATGTAAAGGCCCAAAGTTGATTTTTAGTTCTTTTAGAAAATGTCAAGACAAATTCTATTAAAATAGCCTAAGTGAATGTAAAGAACAACACTATAACTTACACAAATTATCGTTCAATTACAGGTGAAATTCCTAGTAAATATTAGATGAAATATTCTGTTATCAATATCGGTACTGCATGAATAAGTAGTAAGTACATATTGACTATTGTTTAGTTGGTGGGTTAGGTTAGGTTAGGCACACATCGATCCGGGTTGGGTGGACGAGGAGCTTGAGTGTGTGTTATTCATTATGGTGTTTATGGTGACAAGAACCAAACACATCTAACCTAACCTAACCTAACCTAACCTAACCCAACGTAACCTAAGCTAACCGAATTTGATTTGAACAAGCTAACCTAACCTAACCTAATCTGACTTAGCCGCCCTAACCTGACCTAACCAACCTTTGCCTGATCTAACCTAACATGTCTTAACCTAACCTAACCAAATATAACTGAACAACCTGACCTAAGAAACCTAACCTGAGCCAACCAAAGGTAACCAATCTGACCTGATTTAATTAACCTACCTTGACTAAACTTAACCTAACCAAACGACTTTAGGTTATTTTTTCGGAGTTGATTTAGGATTAACTAGGTTAAGTTAGGTTGGATTGGTCAGGTAACATTAGGCTAGGTTAATCAGGGAAGGTTAGGTTAGGTTATATAGGTTAAATTAGCTTAAACTAGTCGTGTAAAGTTATGTTAGGTTAGAAGAGTCAGGTGAAATTTGGTTAGATTAGCCAAGTTAGGATACTTGATGTTAATTTAAGGTAAGTTACATTAAATAAGGTTAAATTTGATTAGACTAACACCATTGTAGTCATAATCAACATACACACACACACACACACACACACACACACACACACACACACACACACACACACACACACACACACACACACACACACACACACACACACACACTTAACCCCCCCCCACCACCACCACCTTTTCCCCACAATATTCCAAGCCCACACGACCCTCCTGCCTTTACAGTGGTTCACCCAGGGAGTCACAGTCCTGTACCGGTTAGTATATAGACGAATGTCTTGAGTGATCTCTTGAACTGCTGTTTGTATTTGTCAATCATCAATAATAATAATAATAATAATAATAATAATAATAATAATAATAATAATAATAATAATAACAATAATAATAATAATAAAAATAATAATAATGATAATAATAATAATAATCCCAACAATAATAACAACAACAAAAACAACAACAGTAATAATAATAATACAACCAAAACAACATCACTGCCCACAAAACGGTATCACAACATAGTAAACAACGTATTAGGGTTGTTATCGTAAAATGATGTAGTTACCGCTGGAGACTGTGTCATGTCATCATTTTCTATAGTCCTAAAAAAAAGGTGATCATTATGTGAACAGTTACCACGGAAGCATTTGGTAAATTTTGACGATGTTTGTATTAAGAGTTAAGGCAAATTGGTGAAAATTTACAAACCCTTCCTTGAGATATTTTGGAGACAGACCGACAGACAGACACAGACAGACAGACAGACAGAACCGAAAATAATATCCTGTAAACTAAATTATCACGTCTATCAAATTGGTATAAAGTTGTTCATTAAGAGACAGCCCACAAAAGCCCCCTGACAAGTACCCCACAAAAGCCCCCTGACAAGTACCCCACAAAAGCCCCTGACGACAAGTACCCCACAAAAGCCCCCTGACAAGTACCCCACAAAAGCCCCCTGACAAGTACCCCACAAAAGCCCCCTGACAAGTACCCCACAAAAACCCCTGACAAGTACCCCACAAACACCCCTGACAAGTACTGTAAACTAACTTCATTATTCGTCCCAAACAGTGACGATATCGCGTGAGTAGGTTAGGTTACTGTAGGCTAGTGAATCCATCGATATACATTTAGCTATTCACGTCTTCAACACACAACTTCAGAACAAGTAAAAGATACGGTCATCATACTTGCCAAACATGTGTGTGTATTGTACTATATCAACAGCACCTGAGACTGTCGAGGTATTTTTTTTAGGGTGACGGTCAAATAGCAAAGGAATCGGGGAGAGTGAGTTGTTATTTTAGTCTTTTATTTGATTTTCTTTGTTTATTGGTATTTATATTCTTCTAAATTCTCAAGGGTAATGGATATATATATACCTTAATAATCTTCACTTAGTAGAATAAAAACAATCTCCCTCAATCGCGATTTACATCAATCAGTGAGGTCAGGATGTGGCGTGCATTGGGGTTGACTGAAGAGGCGTAAATTAAGTGCAGGTGTGGGAACCAGGCGAGGAAGGTGAGGCAGAATAGAGTGAAGTGAAGACCAAATAAAACAGGAAATGTTGAACTTCTGGAGCGAGAACGGGGCAGCATTCTGGGAGCGACACAACCTGATGGAATTATTACGAGTGCTCTCTCTCTCTCTCTCTCTCTCTCTCTCTCTCTCTCTCTCTCTCTTTCATGTCTCGTTCTCCTTCCCTATTGCCTGTTTGTGTCTGTGCCTGCCTCTCTCACCCCTCCCTTCCCCTCATATCTGCCAGAGTCACTTTCCTTCTCTTACGCCCTCCCTCTTGCTACCGTCTCTACCTGTCTATTTACCTGTTTGTCTGTTTGTTATCTCTCTCTCTCTCTCTCTCTGTCTGTGTCTCTTTTCGTCTCTCGGTTCTTCCTTACATCATCATAATCCCCAAGTGACATAAAAAGTTCACCGTTGACCAGAAAGCAGCGGTGCAGACACAGGAGGGAGAGTGAGTTGTGACGGTACTCCTGCTTAGTGAACAACCATTACGAGATGAGGTTACAGTGTAGGTAAATGTCTCTCGTTGGTCAGTGTATCCGTCCAGGAGGTTGTTAGGACTTAATTATCCTCGAATCTTTATATATTGGGGGGGGGGGGTCAGTGATGGTTCTTTTCTGGAGTGGTCTTAATTCAGGGTGTTGATATAGAGGTGGGTGTGTTGTACGCCTGGAGGCAGTAATGATGATCAGCTGTCATGCCTATGTGTTAAAATGTCTTACAGCTCCAGGTTGGGATTGACAGTGAGAGAATAGGTGGTAAATCTCATTGGCCCGGTGGTTCCTTAGATGCGATGTGGATATAGTATACTGTAAACTAAGCCTTTGATACACCGACTTTATTAACCCAATTCGTTTACAGGTGGATGCGAACCTGTGACCTTTTGGGCAAGAGTGGGCTGTGCCATTCTGCCACGTCAAACAGAAGAATACAAGTACCAATGTAAATAACAGGAATATAATCACGATACAATTAGTGATATTTTCGTTTACTGGATGAAGTCAGAGTGGCACCCTGACACCTGGTGGCCGGGGGGCGAACCTCCTCACCCACGCGTCTCATTACATGTTCACCGAGCTACAATTTCTCATGAACGATTAATAATGTTGTGAAAAATTAATATAAATTGCAGTATTGTAACCCAACCTAACCTAAGGCCATATAATCGTTAATTTGTTAAGCTACCACTAACACCACAATAACAACCTACACACTGATTTAATTAAGTGTATGATCCGGTGTTAAGATTCAGCCCAGGAAGATCGGAAAATATACCAACTGCACTGGCTAACCATCTAACATGCAGGTTCCCAGTCGTTATTGGTTAGATCTTACTTAACCTAATTAACGGTACTCGAATTAAATTAAACCTGGATATTTTTGTACTTTAGGTCAATTGAAAAACAGAACGAAAAAGAAATCACAACGTAAACCTTAAATAAAAACAACAATAACACAAAACTTAGAACAAAACGCAATAATAAATTCAACTGGAAAATATTTATATACCATGTTGTGAGAAAATGAGAGAGAATGCAATAACAGAATGGCGAAATTATTACTAATGGAAAACTTCAAAAAGATTGGCAATATAAAGAAAAGAGAGAGAGAGAGAGAGAGAGAGAGAGAGAGAGAGAGAGAGAGAGAGAGAGAGAGAGAGATGTGACGTCAATACCAACAGACGAGTAACTGATGGTATGTTATTGGTTACCCGACACAACCTGCCCTCTAGCGGCCGCCTCCAGAACCCAACCCATCAACACCACTACCCTCCCCCCCCAGGACATAAAACATGAATTATAAAATATTGATGTAATTAGCGGCATTATGACATCAGATAACAGTGGGTGGGTGTGAAGATCAAATGTCACTCAAAACATAACCCGAAATGTCGCAGTTTTGAATAAATATTTACTTTATAGAATTACAATAGAGTTTTAATTATACAAGAGAGTTTTTTTTATAAGTTCTTGAAGGAGTTAGTGAGAGCGAGTGAGGTCTGTCTAGGTGACTGGTAGGAGTTAGTTTACGAGGGTACTGAAGAAGATGAAAAAGAAGTTTAATTACGAAGTTTTATTAGCTGAGGGTTTCAAAGTTGGTACGATTATCTATCTATCTATCTATCTATCTATCTAGCTATCTTCATACTTTCAGTGGTAGGTCATATTAGGTCCTGCAGGTTAGCCCGATATTCTGTGTGTGTGTGTGTGTGTGTGTGTGTGTGTGTGTTCGTCGGTGCGTGTGTGCGTGTCAGCTTTGGACCCCCGAATACTCAAATGGGAGAAAGGAGGAGAGGGAGTGGGGAAGGCGAGGAGGTAGGAGGTGGAGGGGGGAAGTGAGTGGGAAGAGGGAGGGAAGAGACAAATGGGGTGGGGGAGAAAGACGAGAGGGGAAGAGAGGAAGTAGAGAGGGAGGGAAAGGGAGTGAGTGAGAAGGCAGGTTAGACAAAGGGGGGGGGGGGTACTCTTCACGTTACACAAGACGGTACTCAACGTGAAAATGTAAACATGAAGAGGGAGTACTTACAGCAAACAGGGCAGAGTACACATGATTACTATATTAACAAGGTACTGGCGTTGAAATATTAAACAGGTACTTACTATGAGCCGAGTGGGGAAGAGGTTAGAACACTCGCTTCCTTTTCTTAGGGTCCTTGGTTCGTGTTAACCCTTAGTCGACCCAGCTGTGGATAGATACCTGGGTTTTAGTTTAGTGAAATGAAAGCAGTCGATTGAAATGAAGTCAGTCGAGTGAAATGAAAGAAGACAAAACAATATTAACCCATATGTATTACTGTATTCAATAACGTGTACATTGTAATAGGCAAGACGCATTTACATACATAATAAATAAGCAGAAATAAGCAGAAACTCACTGAAATATAAAGCAGGTGTTCAGGTGTTTACTGACACATCCAGCAGGTACAGTAGTAGTGTCATATTAAGCAGGTAAGCAGTGTGTCATATTAGGCAGGTAAGCAACGTGTCATATTAGGTAAGTGGGCAGTGTGTCATATTAGGCAGGTAAGCAGTGTGTCATATTAGGCAGTTAAGCAGTGTGTTATATTAAGCAGGTAAGCAGTGTGTCATATTAGGCAGGTAAGCAGTGTGTCATATTAGGCAGGTAAGCAGTGTGTCATATTAGGCAGGTAGGCAGTGTGTCATATTAAGTAGGTAAACAGAGAGGTCTTGGCTGTGAATTATATAAGCCACTGTTATCTTAATATTAGGAGGCATACATGGAGGGTTCTATACTATACACGGAGGGTTCTATACTATACATGGAGGGTTCTATACTATACATGGAGGGTTCTATACTATACATGGAGGGTTCTATACTATACATGGAGGGTTCTATACTATACATGGAGGGTTCTATACTATACATGGAGGGTTCTATACTATACATGGAGGGTTCTATACTATACATGGAGGGTTTATACTATACATGGAGGGTTCTATACTATACATGGAGGTTTTATACTATACATGGAGGGTTTTATACTATACATGGAGGGTTCTATACTATACATGGAGGGTTCTATACTATACATGGAGGGTTTTATACTTTACATGGAGGGTTCTATACTATACATGGAGGGTTCTATACTATACATGGAAGGTTCTATACTATACATGGAGGGTTCTATACTATACATGGAGGGTTTTATACTATACATGGAGGGTTCTATACTATACATGGAGGGTTGTATACATGGAGGGTTCTATACATGGAGGGTTCTATCCTATATACAGGTGAACTAAGTGAATAAATATGTTATAAAAAGTCGCCTAATTATACATCAACTGATAATGATGGATGGAATTAGATATGATTTTTTATACACGATTTGATTATATTAATTAATTAGTATATTGTCGACTGTTTCACATAGGAAGATAATTAGTGGGAATAATTAGTAGTGAATTAGATTGGATGACACATAATAATTACACTTTTACCTTGATGACTGTAGCTGTCAAGGTAATTGATGCATATTATTTCTCAGAGCACCTTTGAGTTTACTGCACATAGGAGGAATTTTGGTGAATGTTTATTGATATATGGGTAGGAAGAGTGTTATGGGATAATGTGAGTCACACACACACACACACACACACACACACACACACACACACACACACACACACACACACACACACCACAGTATTATGATAACTTTCAACCCCTGACACATTATCGTTCTGAGCTGAAATATCAATAAAAATAAATAGGTCTAAACACAAGACAACCAAATACCAGACTTAATAACGAAGAGAAGACAGACGACAGACCAGACTAATGATCGAGTGAATCACCTTGGTAACCTGTACATAATTAAGGAAGGAAAGAGTTGCATCAGGTAGTGTAGACGCGTCATTACGTATTTAACAAGATTAAATGATAATTAGGTTAGAACGTAATGCAATACCAGATTAGGACACGGATTCAGGGATAAACTTGTGTTGTATTCTGGATACTGTATGTGTAAGTAGACTTGTTAATACTCAATAGAGAACAAGTAACAGTGGTGGTACTGTATCGGGTATAATACAGCGTTACAGACAAAGTACACAATGTAGTAATAGCCAATTACACAGTCCAGTAAACCAGATTATGTGTGCAACAGAACAACAACTAGAGTAGCACTGTTATGCCCCGCGGGTTAAGCAGTCCCTTCACTGCAATTTTAAACACGGATCTGCTACACTTCTGTCAGATAAGCGTAAAAAAGCTTGAAAATAAAATGCAAAATACTTTTTTCCTCTCCAACGAGTCAGTGTTGCAAATGTAATGTTTATTTTTTAGGTTTTATGTTCATTGGTAAGTAAATAATGTTGTCGATACTGTTAAATAATGAAAGAAGGAAACAGTGAGCGATGGTAACACTGTCAGATGCTCACATGACACCAACAGTAAAACAATGTGAATGTTAACCTCTTCTTGACCTTTGACCTAAGATTTCGGTTATGTAATTCACTAAAAAAAAAAAAAAAAAAAACCGCCTGGGTCATTCGTCCATGATAACTGCTTAAATAGGCTTCAGTCTACTAAGCCCTATCCTGACCTGACCTGACCTGACCTGACCTAAGCTAACCTTTTCTATTTTAACAAGATATTTCCTAATGATTAGTTCATATGAGATTGTGGACTGTTAATGACTGCGGCAACCTGACTCCTAAGATTCGTTGGGACAGACAGACAGACAGACAGACAGACAGACAGACATAAAAATATTAATACGGAGAATACACGTAAAAGAAAGAAAAAAAAACAAGAGAAAAAGAGAATAAACGATAAATAAATAATTGAAAACGAGCAAGAAAAAAAGAGACAACGAAAGAAAATGAAAAAAATAACCCAAGGCGAGAGAGAGAGAGAGAGAGAGAGAGAGAGAGAGAGAGAGAGAGAGAGAGAGAGAGAGAGAGAGAGAGAGAGAGAGGTCACCAATTAGAGCCCAAATAATAACAATAACAAACATTATAAAACTTTCAATCAACTGTTTCATTATATCTCTGAATCCGTTTGCTTGAGTGCAATCAGTTCTTGTGTTTGTTCGTTTGCGTGCAATAAGTTAATGTTTGTACTTGTAATTTGTTTGCGTGTGTGTGTGTGTGTGTGTTTGCGTGCAATAAGTTCGTATTTCTATGTATAATATGTTAGGTTAGGTTAGGATGGGACTAATTAAGACAGGAAATCAAAACATTGGTGAGATTTAACTCTTAACCCAAGGTTCCCCCCTCATTAACGATGCCTCATTAAGCTAATTACTTATCCCACAAACTTCGGTCAGGTTATTAATGCGACTGAACTTGTTATTAATGATAGAGTGTGACCGTTCACCTGCCTCTGATTATAGTGAGTAGATTATATGCTTAAATATTATAATATATACAATTACTTACATTTAAACTTAGTAATTTACGTAGTTATTAACTCTAACTTCTATTGCTTATTATCACATATATCGATACTCTATATTTTTAGTTATATCAATCAATCATACACAAGTTATACTTAAAGATACACATTCATACAGACTAACTTATAGACGTTTATTTACACCAAGATGTATGAATATTACACCTGAGTCACCCGGGTATTTCCAACACTGTAGACATGTTAGCAGACCCTCCTCGTAAATCAGAGAAGCTATGTTCAATTCCCAACCAAGGGTGAAATTTTAAGCAGGGTTTATTGGTGTTAATGCCTCTTGTTTACGTAGAGGTGGTTGGTGAATGGAATGTAAATGGAATGGCTGATCGCTTTACGGGGGGTGACAATAGCCAATCAATAGTCTACTCGTCAACACGGCCTGGTCCACCTTGGGGATTTTATTGATCGGTTGAATCAATATTTACGGGAATTTAATGAAAAGATAAAGATGTGGATATTATTTATGTGTATGACTAAGCGATCAACAATATGACTCTCTCTCTCTCTCTCTCTCTCTCTCTCTCTCTCTCTCTCTCTCTCTCACTAATGTTTCAACAGGTACACAATGCAATATTAAAGGACGGTGATAGATTGATGATACACAAAGGTGAATAATCCCTCCACAGGTGTACGCTATATATCATCTACAAAGGGACAAGAGATGGCGGTATTACCTAAGAGTTGTAGCTTCCCATTAATCACCACACCTGTAGTTAGGTTGTATTTGTAGGTGACCTTAACAAGCATCTCATACACGTCTTGTGGATTATATTCGTCCCATAATTAGTTCTTTTCCTCCAGGTAAGACTTGTAACCAACTTGTCTAAGGTCAAAGTCACTTGTAAACCTCTGGCCAAGTTAGGTCATTAGAAATTATCAGGCAGTGGTCATAATAATTGTCATAACAAATAAATCGAGTGTTGTAATTTCCCCCCACAACCTGGCAGTGCAGTGAGCTGATTGAGGTTAGGTTAGGTTAGGTTAGGTTAGGTTAGGTAGGTGGATTAGCGTAAATTCTGATGCAATACGGAGAATTAAAAACAAAACCAAAAAGCATTTCAAGTTTGCCAAAAATAACAATGATAAATGCTACGTCAGACGGTTTTATTGCGGTCACGAACGATATTACCGAGTCTCTTTATTACTCAAAAAACACAAAAAAAAACACAAAAAACCCAACATTATCATAATTTTCATTTAAACAAAGGCTCAGAAAATCACCCAAACAGCTCCAAATGGCATAATAACGAGTCCCATTTGGTATATCGTTTATCAGAGGAAGTCATTAGTCCAGGGTTGTAGCGTGAGGTGGGAGACTTAACTAAACCGATTATTTCTTTCTTTATCAAACAGATGGATTAAGGAGGGTATGTTAGTGGAGGGTACCTGGGTTAAGGAGGGTACCTGGGTTAAGGAGGGTGTGTTAGTGGAGGGTACCTGGGTTAAGGAGGGTGTGTTAGTGGAGGGTACCTGGGTTAAGGAGGGTACCTGGGTTAAGGAGGGTGTGTTAGTGGAGGGTACCTGGGTTAAGGAGGGTACCTGGGTTAAGGAGGGTGTGTTAGTGGAGGGTACCTGGGTTAAGGAGGGTACCTGGGTTAAACCACACTTTTACACCATAAAATAAATGTTGTGAACTAATTAGTAACAATAATATTTAGAGATTATCTCTTATTATTTATTACAAATTACGCCCCTCAACATGGTAGAACCCGAAGAGGAAGAAGAATTCTATGAAGATTTCCAGAATATTTTTGTTACATTACCCAGTGAAGGTAAGAAAAACAGTGACGGTATGAGAAACAGTGACAGGGTTATTAGCCCTGCTTGGCCACTCGCTTCCTGGTCAGTCATGGTGGGAGGCCTCGGGGTGGGCCATTCTTGGTCAGTCGCTCTGCCGCGTTCTTGATTATTCAGTTTCACAAATTAACTTATTTTATCATTCACAAGTATATATTCACCGTCATGTCGAGTCTGAGTTATGTTCTGTGTGAGGCTTTGGTGAAGGAGTCTGCCGTCCCAGACACTCCCGCCACGACCCGGCCAGCATCATCCAACAGGTCTCCAGGGACAGTCAACAAGAGTCTTTACAGGTGAAGTTCTCCAAACATAACCACTAATTTGTCCTTTTCATGTCTCGCTGGAAATTTTCGCCGAGTAAATTTGCACAGAGCAAATATTGGACAGTTACAAGCAAGAACAGGGATTTGGGCAAGATTGAGGAAGAGTCCCTTTAGAAGATGGAAGGCCTTACTATATATACCTTCATGCTTACACACGGAGGAAGTCATGGAGTGTAGCCCATAGGAGGCGCTGCAGGTGCCGAGTTTGGCCATCTGGTTCACTGACTTTTTATTTCTTGCTAGTGTGTGGACGTTCATGCCAATATATAACAGAAGAGGAGGCTCTCTGACCGGTGACTGACGACAGTAAACTCGTACAGCCTCTACTTTTTTCTTGGAGTTGTGGACAAAATGTTGGGCCAGAGTAATGCAGGCTTGTGGGCCCTTCACCGGTCCAGATATGTTCGGCCCATAGAGGATTATAGAATGGAGGAGCTTAGTATTGAGGAACATGACTTCAGCACACCGAGGTGGAGAGCTGCCAGAAATTTGAAAATGCTCTTCATTGAACATTTCTTCTCTGCAAATTTTGTTATTTTAGTAAAAATTGGCAAAACATTCATCTTTAGGCAATTGCTGTATATCCTCAGGAAAAGAAAATGAGAATGGTAAGTTTGCAGTATAGTCACATTGAGTCGAAAGTCTTTCCTTCAGGCGGGTGTCGTTGAGGGATACATTTTGGGCAAGAACTTTCGAGATGCTCTTCATACATGTGATTAAACTCCAACATCCTGAAGGTAGAGGTTCCATCTTTGTGTACAGTTTATTATACATATAGGTCAGCTGCCCAACAAAAGTTCTGGCCTTTCATATTACTCTTGTTAGTCCTGTGACTGCAAGTTATCTGAAGAACACCCTTGAGATTAATAAGTCCGGCGGCGATTTCTGTATTTTGACAAAATTATTCAAGATAATATTTGGCTTCAGTCGCTACTAAATCACCACCTGATGTATACAGTATACAGCATCACCAGCCATATCATGAGTTTCTCTTCGGGTACATTACGTTGTGTATTGGTGGAGTGCACGACAACCAGTACTGGACTGTCGTGACAAGCTCCTGACTGTTGACTGACGCTTTAAAGACGTAACTCCTAATAATTTGTTGGTGTTTCTTCGAGGTCCTGCAGCGTCTTCCTTTCTTCCCCTGGCGCTCCGAGGTCTCCTAAAAAGTTAACATCCAACTACATAAAATGAGCCACATTTTCGAGGAAGTTTTTGTACACTGTGAAAGTCCCCGAGGTACTTCGTCTCTGGGGACATGATAACACTGATAGTTCTAATGTTTCTTGACGATAACACAACCTATCCTGAGTCCTTAACTAATGACGTCATCCATCACGGTAATCAGCAGGAGCAGAAAGAACACCAAATTCGGTCTATGATTCACATTAAAATAAAATATACTTGCAACATCGTATTCACATTATATTACAACTGCATCATAAATATACCTGGTATGTTTATAACCACTTCATCTAATACTACTAAATCTTTGGAAGGGTTTACATTGTATTATTATTGACAAATTATCATTATTTTGGGAAATAAATTTGGCAACGAGACATCAGTGAATGACGATAAGGCCATTGTGTCCAGGTTTTCTTCATAACATAAACTAGTGGCGAGGAATAAGCCTGTGTGGTACTGTACTTACAAAATACAGCCATAAAACTACCATTTGTGCTCTCCATGTTGAAAAAAAAAATGCAAAATGGCGCCCTAAATATGGTCAGTCTTTTTCCAAGTATGATACTTTTTTTTTCACCCCCGGACCAGTAAGTTATGACACAAAAAAATGGCACTTTTGTCAGTCATGTAACGATTTGAATGCTAAGCTATATTCTACCAGAGGGGTGGGGAGGAGAGGGTGGGGGAGGAGAGGGTGGGGGAGGATGGGGAGTGGTGGCTGGAGTCCATCACCTCACCGACACCAGGGACGTCTCTTACACCAGAATATTACCACGTCAGGCTCTCCACTTCACAAAGTTCCCTTCAACAATATGTGATAACATGGACAGATCAACTTTGGTCCAACTGTATCTCAGTGCCGTGGGGCAGCTTGACCGTGTATAAAAGACAGCCATCCCTCCACACACACGGGAACTCCCAGACGGAAAGGGGACAGTGCTGGGGCCCCGAGTATCTCCCAGTCGGATAAACGATAAAGATATACATTAACTGGACCCAGGAAGTCACCTCCAAGCTCTGGTGGTTCCTGGTCAAAGAACACAAAGTCTACCCTCCAGACGACACAATTCCACCAGTGAACCGACAGGGCGGAGTCGCTGTACCCTGTAACTCCTGACCTACAACTCGGCAGTATGGCTAGACACGAACAAACACTCATTCATTTTCTCTTCACTCGCTACTATTC